>NW_026267265.1:90178-91239 GCF_000697945.3 Frankliniella occidentalis | reverse complement strand
CCCGACAGCCTCTCACAACCATCTTCCACCGCAGCGACGCCTAGCTAGGCCTGCCGTCTGCCTCACCACCCTGACCGGCACGGGCTAGTGGGGCCGTGGACGTGGCGCGGTGCGGTGGGGTGGAGAAGGGAACCAATAACCCCGGCCCGCCCCCACCGCATTCCCCTCCTCAGGAGCGCCGCCCCGCCCAGGCCGCACAGCTCGGCCCGTTTATCTCGGTGGTTGAACTTTGCGCTTCCAGTAAGCTCTCCCCAAAGCCACCCTCTCATCCAGCCCGACTAGCGCCCGTTCGCGTCCGCGCCCCACACACGACGGCCGTGCACAGCGCGACATCGTGCACAAGATGAAAGACCTCGTCACCGCATGCAACGCGGCCCTCACACTTGTCGCCAACGTCGTCATTAAAGCAAGCTGAACCTCGTGTATAAAACGACAGAAAGAGGAGAGTGCGAGAGATAACTGACGCTTGTGAAAGGGCCACTTTGTGGAGCCACTTCCACATTCCAGAGAGATTTGCCTTTCGGAACAACTTTCGGAGGACGAATAACATTTCTACTTGGAAAGTTTGGTGGGTTGGCGGACGTTGAACGGGTGGGTCAACCATCTAACATTTTTAAGGTGTAAGCAGACCTGATGGACAACACTTGCCACTTGTTCGCCAATTGAGCTCACCCAAAGTGGCCAACGCTCAGCGAGCCATGCGCGTGCCTGCGCCATCACCGCACCTGAAACACAACAAAACAAAACCAGTTACTTTTCGAGAAAACGAGCAAATGGTTCCAAAAAAGAACACAGGGGTCACTTTTAAAACAGAAAAAACTCCCCGACCACGCAGTCCCCTCCCACTCCACATTGAGGTAGGGGGTGGAGCGTGGAGCACAGCACACGCGCGAGCTCACACACAGCAGGCTACCAGCCCTACCCTTCTATATGAAAGGTTTAGAAATCGGCACGCTGTCTGCTTCCCCAGCGTGTCCACCTATATATCCGGGGCAGCAGGCCCATATTTCTCTTCCGTCTCTAGCCCCAAAGCATTCCACCACCTCCTACGCCCCCCCCCC
>NW_026267265.1:74275-85113 GCF_000697945.3 Frankliniella occidentalis | reverse complement strand
CCCCGATCACTGAGTGCTATCGACTTTCTAGTATAAGAGAGGGTCTCCCCTCCCTCCTACACCACCACTACCACATTTTTACTTTTCCCCGCCGCTATACATCGCAGGACGTGGTGTGGCACGGTGTGTGGAAAGACGTATCAGCAGACCCCATGTGAATATTCCTTCAAAAACGGCACTGTATTTTTTTCAATATTATTTTTAAATAAAATTACTGGGTCTCGATTTGAAAAAGAAACGTTCGATTTGAAAGAAACAAAGGAAGTGACACAAAACTAAAAATTTGTGAGCTAACCAAAATTAAGACACAATTCTATAATCGTATAAAAACTTGTTAGAGACCATGAGAAGATGGATGGGGAGAGGGGCGAGAGAAGGACGGGTTCCTGCAGAATGGCCGTAGCTCAGATGCGGGACATGGGCCAGACAGACAGACCCTTTCTGATAAATCGCATCCAGTTGGGTCGGTCCAGGCCGGGCCGAGCGGGCGGGGCCGAGCACTGCTGGACCTGCTGGGGGATGAAAGGCAGCCGAGTCCTCCACTGCTGGCAGCCGTCCCCGCCGCACGCCACCCGTGTTTCCCGATTCGTTAGCCGAACCGCAGGAGGGGGAGAAGGGGGCGGAAGAGCAGGCAAAGTCATGGTACAAAACGCAGAGTGGCGCTGCGTAGCGGTGGGGATGGGCGGGCGCGCCCGGGTAAAGTTGAAGGGGATGAAGAGGGGAGGGAGCGGGGGGGGGGGGGCAGCATTGCCAGCACCGAAGCTGGGGACGGGAAAGGAACGCGCACCAAACCAGCCAAACGCGTCTCACCAATTTGGTTTCACAGAACTTATTACCTTGGGCTAAATTGTAAAGCGGAGTGAAAAAAAGAGGACATGGGCGGGGGCTAGATTTTGCAAGATATAGGAGTATTGGTCTAGGCGCCACCCTCGCCCACGTCCAACGGAAGAGGGAGCCGGGGCGGTGGGGCGCCCCCTACAGCTGCCGTCTAGCGCGTATCCTTCGGTTAAGCCTCCACCACCATCAATCCCGATTTTTTCTGCTTCTATTTAGTCAGTCTGCCCGGCAGTAGGAGTAGGGAGGGGGAAAGGGCGCCTTAAAAACCTACGCGGCGGTAACGGCATTTCAGCGGAGCCCCAGGAGCAATCCGCCGGAGAGGGCCGGTTCTAATAGGTGAACCTTTACGCATACGGACCGCGAATGACAGAGAGAGAGAAAGAGCAAGAGAGAGAAAGAGAGAGAAGAACAAAAGAGAAGAAGAGAGAAAGAGAGAGACTGACTCCGTGCCCGTCGGGTTCAAGTGAAGCGTGACGGCAGCGCGCGGCGTTTAACGCGCCCGCGGTTGGCCATTTCCGCTAACAAGCCGTGGGCTGCTCGAGCGTGGCGGGGCGGCCTGGACCGAGCGCCTCGGGAGGAGCGCGCCTCCGCGCCGCCGCGGGGTGCGCCTGGCCATTCCCAATCCGTGACTGCGCCCCCCCCCCCTCTCTCCTCTCACGATATACAGGCTCAACTGCTCTCCGGTTCCAATAAAATGCAAATAACTTCCAAACCGTTAGCATAACATAGGGCGCCATTTCTGGTTCCGATTGAAAGAAGAGAGCTGAGAGCGCCCCCTCCCTGCCCCTTCCCTTGTGGGCCCGGCCACCAGGCTAGTCAGCCAGCCGAGAGGGCGGCGGCGGCAGACTAAAAGCAAAAGAGTCAGAGAGAAGAGGGGAGTGGGGGAGAAGCCCGCGGCCTGAAATTTGGAATGCGACAGGTTTAATAATCCCGCCAAAATTAATTAATATGTAGAGGGTTTGCGCGGCGCGCGAGGCAGGCGGCCGGGCGGGCAGTTCTCTCTCATCGTCTCCTCCCTTTCCCGCCGACGCGTCATTTTCTTCCTCCCCGTGATTCCCGCCGCAAACTGTGAACGAACCACTCTATCCACCACCACCTCCTCCCTCATCCCCGGCGTCACCCCCACCCCTCTCCACGCAGCTGCTGAAGTTAATGGCAGCGCGCGGAAGGCCAAAGAAAGCGCACCGCCTGCATAGAGAATGACGTTAATAACATCGCCGTAATTGGGGGAGCAGAGGCCAGGCCCTCACCTCCGGGTTGTTAATGCAGTCTGCATCCTCATTAAAGTCCACCGCCGGGGCACAAGTGCTCCGCGGTGGAGCAAACAGTTCAGAGAAAAAAAAAATATTGTTTTTATTATTGTTTTTTTTTTTTTTTACAACCGAAATGAGTTCGGTGTGGTACACTCTAAATGTTGAAATGACAATTTTGTATCTAGGAGAGATGCGTTCTTAAGCACATCTCTAGCGGATGCAAATTTGTATCTAAAATGTTACAACTTGTACCAAGACTAGGTACAAATGACTTTATTTGTGTCTTATTTACGTGCAAATTTGCATCCGCTAGAGATGTGCTTAAGAACGCATCTCTCCTAGATACAAAATTGTCCTTTTCCATTTAGTGTGTAAAGCAGAGGAGGAGCGCCGCCATGACGGCACGACCGACGGACGAACAGACGGACTCACCGACAGAAACCGCGGTGTCGTAAAAAGAAACACTATTTCCGTGCACCTCATGTCATCGCTTGGTCATGGCAAATTTAGGCGCACCCACGGCAGGTGCCTCGGGTAGCACCAAGTTAGAGCTCTTTTTGACGTTAAAGAACTGGGGCAGTGGCATTACTAATGAATGCCGAAGGAATTAATTACCTGTACTTCGTTTTACATTATGCAATTAATTGTATCTGCCGACTTCACAGAAAACTGAAGCCTAAGCTATACTAATGCATTATTTATAAACTATATAGGTTTAACGCGGTTGATCCCCGACACTTTCAGGAGAGAGACGTCGTGTATGTTTTTCACTTTACACGTTGTCGCGTTGTGCAGTCGTTTTGTCAGTTTTCAGTGGCCTCTCTTCAAGTCGCGGTCAAGTGCCCGGCTGACGAGGCGCGAGCATTCCAACAAGCCGGCAAGACTCCTTCTGCTGCGAGTGACAGACTCACTCTGCTATGCGGGGCGAGACCGGGCGAGACCAGGCGTGGCGGACGAGAAACGATTCATTGATTCTCCAAACGTCAGCGGCAGAGACAGATTGTTGTTGTTGCACTGCGCTCCACTCCACCCTCATCATGGAGGCGGTGGTCGTGGGTCGCGGTGGAGCAGGCCAAGCCACTCCCCCATCCTTTACCCCACGGCCGGCCAGACATCACATCAAGCAACGGCAGCAGAGCAGACGCTCTTTGGGCAGGGCAAAGATACCTCCGTGAAAACTAGCGTATTATTCTGTCAGAGCGTACCCGAACGAAATGGATGTAGAATTATAGTGCAGGTTGACACTCTAAGAACGGCCATCCCCCCTAAAAATATAGAAACAAAGTCAGATCGGAGAGGAAGTCCAAAACAGAGAGATAAAAATAGGTATAACAAAACCAGGAGGCCTGGTCGGAGAGGGGATGGCACAGGTGCGTGACCTCACCGACCCGCAGGTGTGAAAATCAGCGCCCACCATCGGTGTGGCGTGGCGCGGCATTACGCCCTTGCGTGGCGCCCGCGATAGCACCGCAGGGCGCGCCCACCTACCCACCCACCCGCGCGGGGGTGTCAGTCACCAGGTGATATCGTGTCCCCTCCGGTCCCCTCACACCGGCCCAGCCCGCACCGAGGTGTATACCATACCCTTCAGCATGCCTGCGCCGGCCAATACTGCAAATGGATATCGATTAAATAATAGTACGTCTTCATAGACTGTTATTACTCGGCGGGATTGAGGTAGTGGCACACCGCCAAATACTGTAATTTTCTTACGAACTACTGCTCTTCGTAGCGTACAAAGGATTGGAGCGCTTGTAATACAAACGAATTCTTTGGATTACGAAGAGCCTGGTTTGTATGACAAACGAGGCTTTTCGTATTACGAACGGAGGTGTTCGTATAACGAAGGAAAATCGTTCGTAATATGGCTGCTTTAGATCCTTTGTACGTTACAAACCCAATCCTTCGTAATGCGAACACTGCTTCGTAAGGAACTAAGAGTGAAATTCATGCTTAAAAGTCCCCCGGGGGAAAAAAATCCCCCGCTCAACCCAGAAAACAGTGTTTTTGATATTACCATCAATTTACAATTTTAGAATTTTATTCTTTTTTAGAATACTTTAAGCCTGGATAAAGTATTTAAATACAAAATTTTGCAATGAATGAACCAATGTTATCAAAAATTAGGATAATACAAAAATTACAGGTTGTAAAAGCGCGACCGTTCTGCGACTATTTATCTACACAGTCACACGACAATTGTATGGATGGAATAGACAAGACACCCTAACGTGAGTAACTGAAAAACAGCTTGTTGAAAGAGGAGAAACTATATTTCAACAAGCAAATGTACGTGGTAGAGGTTGTGGTGGTCGGTTTGGAGGCAAAAAGTCGCAAATTTTAAGGCAAGCAAATCTGTTGTGCTTAGAAACAAAGACCCTTAATTTTATCCCATAAAAGAGAACACTTAGATTGCAATTACCTTTTTAAATGTACATTTTACATTTAGAGGCCGAGAAACACCTTTTAAGATGACAGTGAGACTCGTCCTTCTGGGCTGTGCGAACTCCGAGGGACGCGGAAGTCTTTAGAAACGTGAACCGTGAAGAGAGGTAGAGCCTGCCGAGGGGAGCACTCCCTCCGTCTATAAGGACGCGTCTGGCTTGCCCCTAAGCGCTCTGCCTTTCTCTCTCACCCTCTGTAATTCTCTCCATCTTTATTTCTCTCCCTCTCACTCGGCGCGCATCGCACCGCAGCGGCCCCTTCAGCTGCCATCATCATTATTAAGGGAGCAGCTCTGTCTGCCCTGCCCTGCCCTGCTCTGCTCCGCCCTGCTGGGCAAAGAAAGGAGCCAACCTACCTTTATTTGCACACCCTATCTACCAAGACACTCGGCCGCAAAAACAGACATCATTCACACCGTATCTCTTTCTCCATTTAACAATGCACAACCATTTTCATGATTGGGCATTTTTCGCGCAATAAAAAAACAACCATAGAAGTTTTCTTTTTTAAACGTGGAAACAAACTGCTAATGCATGGCGAAAAATAAAATAACGGTCATATTTCTACAATTTTAGCACGCTCTTAAGAATCACTCGTTCTTAGTTAGTCTTGATAAGTTCATGTTTTACAAGAACATTAACACACCAAACCATGCGAAATAATGAGTCTACTTTCAAAATATGAAATGAAAAATGTCTGCAAACGTGAAGTCTCCTCCCCCCATCTTCCACACACACACAACTTTTCCCCCTCCCTGACCTCCCCACTCTTGTCGAAGACCAACAGCACGGCAGTGTGTCACGTCCGTTTTCCAGAAAGTACCGAAAATAGCTCCGCGAGCCGACGGTCCGTCCGGCCTGGGCGAGCAGGGCCTGGCTGGCGGGCACCGTGCACTGTGTAGGCTCGTCCCGGATGTCATGCGCAGCGCGGCGCGGCGTGGCGTGGCGCGCTGGGTCCCCTCTGCGCGGCCCACCGCATGACCCCCAGCAGTGAGTCCTTGACCCCTGGTCGCAGGCTGACACACTGCGCCAAGCGGCCAGGCACACGGTCCAACACGGCGCTCACAGAGATCACAAAGAGCCCTCTCACCGCGAAGAATAGGGCGTGAGGGGGCGAGCAACATCAGTGCAAGGGCACGCAGTAGTGCTAGTGGACAGCCTACCTTCAGGTGTCTCCGTGCCATAATGTCTGCAAAAACCGCTTCGAATCGGCGCGACGGGGTGCGTCCGTGACCGTGACTCTGAAAGTGACGCTAGTCACGCCAGTTGTTCCAAGCAGAGGTCGGCAAACTCGCGGCAATAACATCGCGAGCAACCCGGGGGGCAAAACAAGAACAGGGAAAAAAAAGAGGAGCCAGGATGCGAGGGGCGGGGCGGGGCCCTGCAGGGCAGGTGGAAGAGAGGCGTCATGACCTCCTGGGGCGCGGCTTCGCCGAGGTTTCGCGACACGATGACGGATAGAGCCATCAAAGCTGCGCACTCGGAAAAGAGAGAGAGACGATATTGAAAAAAATTATTAATCCCTCGCTATAAGAGGAGCTCCGCTAGCGCACCGGCACGGCACTGTGAGCGGCCTGATCCATCACTCGACTCGCCGCAGCACCGCTGCACTGGAAATGAATGGAAACGAAAAAGGAAAACAATTGGTCCCCCGTCCATACCAGAGCGCACACCTGCGGGAGGAGGGTGGGGCGCCACCTGTCTGCGCTCAAGAGGAGTTTGTATCGGAGCAGGGACGAGAGAAGTAGCCCTACCACACCACTCTTCTGGGTCACGAGTTCGCGGAACGACACACGACTTCCAAAAGTCGCACTTACTTCTCACCCACTCCTGTCTGCAAGGCTTAACCAAAGTAGTGAGAGACACGATTTCTCGAAAGCACAAGTTGAGCCTTACATCTTCCATTTTCTCATCGTATTTGTTCTCTTTTCCCCCATTATTGAGACCAGCGGCTAACTGTACTCAGAGTTGAAGATCTCAGTAATGAGCAACCTAATGACGGGCATCCATTACCGCACAACGCCATTCGCCCTCTAGATTTATTTCTGTGTTCTCTCTCTCTCTCTCTCTCTCTCTCTCTCTCTCTCTCTCTCTCTCTGGCTAATCACCACCCCACTCTTCGTCGTCCTCAGAAGGAATTAAAGTCTCCCCAAAGCTTCTATCTCTCCCCGCTGACAGACGACGACGGCCGTTTTTAAAACACAGCTGTAATTAAAAAGTTGGGCGAGAGTTTGCAAATTTACGGCGAGTCGAGACAGTGTGTGTAAGGGGTGGGGAGAGAGGGGGGTCCTCGATAACACGTGTAACGGCCGGCGCTACGAACACACCCACAAAACTTTTTACTGCCCCCATTTTATTTTACTTTTAGCATGTCGTATATAAACACACACGCGCACGCACGCGTGGTTCAAATTCAGTTCAAATTGCGCGCAAAGTGACACATAAAGTGGCGTAATTGCGGAGGAGGCGATGAGGTCAAGACGAACGGCCGGCGGCCGTGCAGCCGCGGCGCCGGCAGCACTTTCACTTGCAGTAAAAAGTAAAGTGCACCCGTAAAAATGGGAGAGAAAAACAGGCAAAATAACCCAGGTTGTTGGCGGCGTTTCAGCTCAGCTCCCCACACGCGCCGACGCGAACGTACACGCGCGCACAAGCACGCCCGGGTGGACCAAGAAAAAGAAAGGGTTGCAGAAACACACCTCCGTCGCGTTTAATGAGCCCGACTCAGACCAACAAGAAGAGCATTGTCAGGGCGACCCGAGGAGGCGAGCACGCCCGGCCCAGCCCGCGACCTTGCCCTGCTACCACCGCCTACCGCGCGCGGCTCCAGACGTCAGCCCGGGCGATAGGCAGACCCGCGGCGCACGGCTGCGCACCCCTCGCCCGCATTGCCTACCCACCAGGCGATCTGGCCGCCCTCCTCGGTAGGAGGAAAGCCCGTGGCGCACAGCTGCGTGCCCCTCGCATGCATTGCCTGCCCAGATCTCAGAAACTCCTGTAACTGCCACCTGTCACCGACGAGCGCCTGTTCAACCGTTAAACTTTACCAAAGGGGACGTGGGCACACACAAGTGCACACAGTACCGCCTCCCATGTACCCCCCCCCCCCCCTCTCTCTCTCTCTCTTCTCTCTTGCACTCACACACTCACACACACACACACACACACACACTGCTTATAACAACTCATTACATCTATTGAATATGGATGGGCGGTCGGCACTTAATCCCTCCCAAACATACCTGACTCAAGCTCTACTTTGCACCCCTCCCTACGCAGACTCCGCATACGAAAGGTGCACCCCCACACACCTTCCCTGTATGTTCTTATTCTCTCTCTCTCTCTCTCTCTCTCTCTCTCTCTCTCTCTCTCTCTCTCTCCCAGATTCCCCCTCGTGTATGCGTGGGGGCCATGTGAATTTCATTACGTGGTGCATAAGTAATGCCGAGCGCAGGTATTAACCCTTAATGCTAAGTAGTGTCCCCTGTTTGGAAACAGCTGGAGTAGAAGTAGCGTCCTCCTGGGGACTTTCATGATGATAAACTGAAGCAACGACACTTATGTGCGCGTTCGCTGAAGAGAAGCCAATTACCAACCGAGCATCAGCTGCTGCGCGCTGGTTCCTCTTGCGCTCTGTCTCGAGCGGACACAGTAACAGCAGCAGGCGAGAAAGAGAAAGAGCGAGGGAGGGGGTTGAGGCGGAAGAGGAGTCCTACAGGAGATGAAAGAGGACGGGAAATTGAGCTTACTTCTGTCACAAGCAGCTCACGTCCTATTTGATTTCAGCTCAAGCTTCCTCAAACATTGTTAAGAAGCGGAAGTCGAGAGGGAATAAAGAAGGGGAAGCGAGGGAAAATTCCGTCAGGAGGAGGTTGGTGACAGGTCCGCGCCCCATTATTACACCCGAGGATTTTAACACATTACATTACACATTACATTTTACACATTTGATTACTGCCTTGCTTTAATTGTTCCAATCAAAAAAGGTAGTACGTCTTTGGAGTGGGAAAAAATGGCAGTGCCGGTGCCCCTCACGTCTGGGGAATACTGGTGCAGACAAAACTTTAAGGGTAGGCTTAACTACACCATGAGCTTGTTCCGCGCAAGAAGGAAATTAAATTACGACATAGACACTCACGAGGTGGAAATAGGTTAAAGTGCAAGAAACAAAGTACTTTATTGTTTTGAAAAATACCATAGCTAAAAGGCCAAATGACAAAACACATATTATAAGCTCCAATATGGTTAAATTGCAAACCGTTTTGAAGCTTTTTATGTTTAAAGAAAATGGATTTTTTTTAACGTAACCGATTTGAAAGTCAATCCAAAACTTTCTAAAAATGTCAATTTTACAATTAACTTTATTTCAATGCCATTACATGGTAGAAGAGCGTGTTCTTGTTTCGTGGGACAACATATGGCAAGGGTCGCGAAGCGCGGCACCCCAAACAGGGGCAAGCACACAGACACACAAACACGCGCGCACGGCTACATTAGGATATCGTGTCGCGCGCGAACCCCTCCTGCCAAAGGTTTCGTCCCACTCCACCCAACCCCACCACGCCGAGCTAGGCAGCCACAGATTGGCCAGGTCAGGTTTCCGAGAAGACCTCGGTCGCCACCAGCTCCACTTCTCCTCCCAAATGTGGTAAATAAAGTGCACTGCACGTCCAGCGCGACCCATTATTGGCCTCATTTGCTATCGGCACACGCCTGTGTTACTTAGAAATAAAAAGGGTGGCCGCTGGCAACGCCCTCTAAAACTCAGAGCTCCGCTTTCGACGAAATTCAGCACGTTAAAAACAATGTCTAATATTTGAGGAAAAGGGAAAACTTTAAGGAACTCACCTGTTTAAGAAAAACCTCCGTGGGTTTTGATAAAATCTCTCAAAAAACGTGGGAGTTTTCCTGATTTTTTGAGAAGATCTCGAAATTGAGGACTTTTTCCTTAAATATAGGAGTTCCTCAAAGTTTTGCCTGTCTCTTCAAAAAATCAGGCATTGTTTTAACCGTGATAGCACGAAAGTTTCGCAGGCAGGATTCAGGGGCGACTCTGTGCAAAATCGTTAATCGGCTTACATATTAGTGGAGCGAGGAAGCGAAACATTCCAACCCCTAAAAAGTAGCCAAACCGGCGCACCACATGAAACCCGCTCGGAGCTCCGCCACGACTGGGCTTGCGGTGCGCGCGGCGACTCAGCCGCCGTGGCGAGGCGTTGCGCGCTCCGGTCGATACCATTCCGCTGCCCTACGTGCCTCGCGCACAGTTTGCTTCATCAAGAGATGGGAAAGGGGGAGATCGCCATGTCACAGAGGGGGCTGGTCAGGCTTTGCGCAAACAAAACCACTTAGGAGGGGGGAAGAACCTCCATTCTACAGTCGCCGTCTCTCTCTCTCTCTCTCTCTCTCTCTCTCTCTCTCTCTCTCTCAGTCACGTGGTCCACAAGAAGGGGTACTTTTGGGTGCATTGTTAAAATTACGACGGGCAAAAAACGCACTGCATCTTGATTTGGGTGCCCAAAACGTCCAACAAGGTAGAAAGGGAATAGATTACTGGGAGAGGGGCCGGTGGCCGGTGTGTGTGGGGAGAGGAGGGGGGGGGTGGTAGGGCGAGAGCGTGAAAAATAGAGGGAAGCGAAAAGGATTGTAACGTCGGGTGGGCCACGCACGCACGCAGGCACGCAGTGGTGGAAATGGAGGTGTAAGCGGGAAAGCCTCCACCTCCCTCTCCATTCAAATTATCATCAAAGTGTTTTTGCAGACCGCCCGGCCCCAGTGAGTGAATGGATGTACAGGCCACGCCTCCCTTTTCCATGGGCCCTTTAATACAACAGATAGGCAGTCAGATACACACGCACACAGGCACACACACAGAGGAACGCATTCGCTCGCAATCAGGCCCCCGCATGGCATGTGCCATGTAGCATGACGGCCAGCAGCAGCAGCGGTCCGCCATGAGGCGAGCCACGGCGTCCACCACTCCATATCCTGCACAAGCGACAAATTGGCGCGAAAACTGACAGCTCCGAGGGCGGCAGGGCGGCGGCTGTCGCGCCGCGTAACGATGGACTAAGTTCCCTCTTTGACTCGTATTTTCTTCTCCTCCGTCTTCCCATACATTTTGTTTCCTTTAGGTTGTTTTCAGAGGCACCCAAAACCATTTGGAATGCTGTTTGGAAATAGACACACCCGAGGAGCGCGCGGCGGCGGGAGCATCGAGAAATGGACTGAAAGAAACATTAAGACATTGCGTATTTACGCGGCCGCGTTTGTTTGCGCGCGGGAGCACCGCAGAGTGCCGACG
>NW_026267265.1:72190-73800 GCF_000697945.3 Frankliniella occidentalis | reverse complement strand
CGCCACACCACACCGCGCCACCCACCGCGCCACGCCAGCACGACCAGAGCCTTGATGGGAATATAAAAAGGCAGTCGCACTGAGGCCGTATTAATGATGGCGTGTCGCGTTACCAAAGAGAAATCTCGAGAGCAGCGTTATTACGAGTGAATCGCGGTGCGGCGCGGAGGCGTCAGCTCGACATCAGCTTCGCACCGGCACCGACCAACCGACCAGCACGGCCACGGCCTCGGCCCGCAAGTTACAAGCATACACTTAAACTTCACTGGTACTCTAAATGACAAGGGGAATTCTTTACGTCTACCCAAAGACACTTCTATTCTGACATGATGAACTCTTTTGCAGCCTAAGAAGGTAGTGGCAAATTTGAATCTCGCTGGACAAAATTGTATTTTGTGCAACAGTAGATACAAATTTGTCACGTCTCAAGCCTCAAAAATTAAATCTTGCAATGAAGAAATGTCCCTCGTCATATTTGTAGAGAATAATGATGTGTAAAATCTAGTTAGACATCAACCAGATTAAACTGCTTGAACTACTTGAACACCTTACATACACCTATACATTGACATCTAGTTAAACGCGTATTCCACCGGTGATCAACAGTGTAAAACGCCCTATTTACAAAGCGTGTACAGCACACTGGCGAGCACGTCGGCGGAGGTGTGCGGCACGGCGTGTGCAACACTCAGCCTCTCGACACTCGGCCGCCAAATTTAAATTTAGAACCGTCGTGTGCCATTGATTTGCGGTGTGGTGTGGTGGGGGCGGCGGCGGGGCAAAACAAACCTACAGTACCGGATACACCGAGCCGCGTGTGCCGCCGGCCGCGGCCTAAAGCGCCGGCGAGGCCATGGGGGACGTCGCCGCCGCCGCAGCACCGCGAGTCAACGCACCGCCAGGCCCACTGACATTGACTCTGATACGCCCACGCCGCGGCGGGCCTTTGTCACGAGTCGCACGCCACGGCTGCCGGGCGCGTGCTCTCGCCCTCTCTCTCTCGCTCTCTCAGTCACTCACTCACACACACACAAAACGCCAATTTTTATATAAAAAGTTAAGCAGGAAGGCGGCAATTTAGCCGCGGCGTCGACAAGGTGAAGCGGAGAGCGAGCGCGGCGCGCGGTGCGGCGGCGGCGCCCGCAGCAGCGCGCGGAGACTCCCGAGGAGGAGGAGCAGGGCGGAGCAGGGCGGAGCAGGGCACGGTGGAGCAGGCGAACAGGAGAACAAGGACAACGAGCGAAATCTCTCCCGCTCACCAGCTCCCGCTCTCACTTTCGCTCGCTCTCCGGTCGCGTCCCGACCTATGACCTCGACCCCGGCCGGCCAGCCTCGTCGCCCACCACCATCAATACACCAATACAACGTGCACTCCCCGAACACACCGCTCTTCCACAAACACACACACACACAACATACACACACTCGCGGCAAGGACGCGCCGTTTATATCAAAGGGCCGCGTCTCCCTCACATGCAGGAGAAGCAGGCCCAGTGTAAGGTCACCTCCAGGAGGGCATCGCTCCGCCAACGGCGCGCCGCCAGATTGAGATTCAGATCCCCAGCGGGCACACCGGGCTCACTCCTAGCCAGACGACAATACTACACAAC
>NW_026267265.1:53034-61320 GCF_000697945.3 Frankliniella occidentalis | reverse complement strand
CGGGGCGTGCAACGGCCAGCAGCTCGTTAATGAGAACATGACACTTTTAATTCAGAGCCGTTGGGCAGGCGGCGCACCAAAAGCGTCACGTTTGCGACGTCGTCTATTTGCAGGACGGACGGCGATGGACACTCAAACAAGTGAGAGACGAAATCACAACGCCACACGACTGAAAAAGCGTATCCGACAAGTATACACGGAGAAAAATATCCTCGCATATTTAAAACATATTTGTAGTGATGGTTTACATTAGAAAATGTATTGTAAATTTACGGCGGCCCATTCCTGCTCTTCAATGAATTCCACGCCGATTCATACCACTTGTAATTTTACAATTTGAAAATATAATTTTATAACACAGATCATGGAAAAAATTCCTGTAGCCCTCAGAAGTATTTCTCTCAGTTCCCGCCTATACACTGATAAACCAAGTGTTCAACTGCTCAACACTTGTAAGTGTGCAACCGCAAGTTCAATACCTGCAAGTGTTCAATTCAGAAGTAGTACACTTGCAACTGTTAAACTCGGTATTTGTTCACTTGTAAGTATGCGACTCCTCTGTTAAACACTTCCCTCACAGTAAGCGCCCGAGCTAGAGAAGTGTACAACAGGAGAGTTGAACACTTACAAGTGCACAAATACCGAGTTTAACACTTGCAAGTATACTACAACTGAATTGTACACTTGCAAGTATTGAACTTGCGGTTGACAATTACAAGTGCTGAGCAATTCAACACTTGGCTTATCAGTGTACATATACACGCCAGAGCGCGTTTGCTAAAATAACGAAAAACTTTCGTGATGTTATATCTGCTAGCAAAATCATTACAGTTTAGCAGTGTGCATTTTGTTTCTGCAGCAAATTTGTGCTAGCACCTGTAACACGAGCAAAGATGGCTACTGGAGCAAACAGTAAAATAATTTGTATGGACCAATATTGTTTCTCAAACGGCGCACAAACGTGTTGTGTAAGGAACATAGTTATATGTTCATTTACATTGAGAGTGTAGTATTGCAAACACATTTGCTTTGTTAAAATACCATGCCCTCAAAAACTTGGCGGTTCTTTTTTAAATCGAAAATATTTCTGTCGTTAAATTTAGCACTATACTACTACCCGCCAGTAATAACCGCTCGGCTCTGGCTGTACGACTTGCATTCTTCTTGTTTAGCTAAATGGAGTCGTTTCGCCCGCATTGACATCATGGTTGGTGAGATCGTGTCGCCGGCGGCGAGCTGCGCGGAGCGGCCGGTCCGGCGAGTGCGGGAGGGATGGCGAGCGTCGGAGGCAAGCGATGCCCAGCCCATACGCCCCCCCCCCCCATTCTCTCTCTCTCTCTCTCTCACTTGGACGCCGCACCGGCCGCATCCGCGAGAGGCAATGTGACTGTACTTTTGTGGGAACGCCGCGCGCGCCGCTTCCCGACTGGCGACCGCCGCTGCACGACCAAAAATGTTAATGCCAGCAAATTATGTGGGGGGCAAACAGACGGCAAAAACAAGCAAAAAAGTGGAGGGTGCATAAGAAATGAAGCATACCGACGGGCGGCATCGGCCAGCCAAGCAGCAAGGGACAAGCGAGAGACGTCACTCAAAAATAACAGGCAAACGCGGGGCCAGTCTCAGTCTCTGGGGAAACACGGGCCGCCACGGTCCGTTTAGTTCGTACCCGCGACGCCGTTTGGGTTGGGAGAAGCAGATCTCAATGTGAGTATTTGCATCCAACAATTCCCCCGCCTTGTCCGGGCCGGAGCCCCGTGCTCGCTACGGTCACATGAGCGCGACTATTCTTAGACCCGCCTGGACGCTTGAATGAATGTGAATGAATGAATGGAATTATTATGTATGCGTTGGTGGTGTTTTTCACTCTCCCTGCGATGCCAGCGGTTTCTGCGTAAACTTTTACCAACCACAACCCAGTCTTACTTTTATTTTATCCTTTTATGCCTTTTCCACCACATATGGGACGCGGGTGGCAAGTATGTGGAGCGGGACGAGATGGTAGAGGTTAGGGCGGGGTGGGTGGGTACCGCGGAGAGCTAGGTGGGACGGCCAAGGCCACTGCAAGCATACACAGTGCACCAGAGCGCGAGGCACTGGGGGGGGGGCTGCATGTGATATTAAAATGATGATATTAAGGGCAAGTGGTGGGGAGAAGGGAGGAGAAGGCGTCGGCGACAACGACGTCGACACCCTGCTGAGGTCGGGTCGTCCGGCTAGCCGGACGCCCACAGCATTCCTGCTGCAGGCGCCAGCGAGGAGGCGACCGTCAACAGCGACGACCATCAGCAGGAGCCGCAGCAGCCGCAGCAGCCCCACCGCGCCAGTCGTCTAAAACGGTCGTCAGCCATTGAGCGCGTCACCAGGGCGGCGCGGCGACGGCGAGTCGAGCCCCCCCCCCCCACCTCTCACTAGGGCGCCCGTGACACAGAAGAGCAGCAGACAGTGCAGTGCACTGCGCGCATGCTGATGTAACTCACCCCCCTAACGGTATAAAGTAACGCTGACAGTGAAGACAGTCCAACCACCCTGGCCTGCTTGTTGTAGGGGACCGAGGCCAGTGCAAAAAGAGGACACGGGGGCTTTAGGAAAGACCCAAATATTATGGGACCCAGAAATTTCAGGACGACCATCAGAGTCCATGTAGACCCCATGGAAAATATTTGTAACGCGGGGCACAAAAATCATGGGGTCGCTATGGACTCTAATGAATGACCCTCCTGATCCATTTGGGACACCATTTTATATTTTTTGTATCCTCTCGCTAAAGTCCACATGGTTTCTGAACAGACCGAGAGGAGAGTAGGGCGGAGAGACAAGGCTGCCGCGAAACGAAATCAATCGTGGATCGACCAGGGCGCCTGCCTCGCCCCGCCTGCGCCGCACCACTCCACGGCAACATGCGATTTGGAGAGGAAAAGGAACGAGCAGCAGAACCAAACAGAAATAAAAAGTCAGGAGCGGAGGGGAGGGAAAAGAATTACGCACCGGGGATGAAGACCATAGCTCCACGCCGACCCATCTCCTCGCGAATATTGATTCCCAGCGGCGGCCCATAAACTGATTTCCTAAAGTTTGGAATTGCAGATTCCGAAGGGTAATTTAGCCAAGTCCGCCGCCGGGGAGCCGTGGAGGCGGCGGGAGTGCGGGAGAGAGGCGGGGCAAAGCGGGCAGTGTTATTATTTTTCATTAATTTGCCGGCGGAATTTTCATTTTCCAGCTCTGCGGATTACCCACCCTGGGCTGCGCTGGGCTGCGCTGGGCTGCGTTGGGCTGCGCTGGGCTACTGGGGTGGCCGGGCCGGCTGGGGCCTTTCTCAACGAGCAATGCTTTGTTCCTCCTGGACACGCGGTGCGGTGGGGCGGGGCGGCGAATAAAACTTCTGCAGAGAGTCCCGCTCGCCGGTCCTCATCTGCCGGCCCTCCAGTACCGTCGCTCGCGCGCCCCTGCCTGCCACCGCTCGCTCGCCGCCCCCACCGCCAGCTCCCTCACCCCCCACACTCTTTTATTCCCCATTTCTCAATCGCTTTCGATTAATTCCCGCCAGTCAGCTGTTTAATCTGCGCCTCAGGATACAGTGGCGTCTCACTCTGTGCGCGCTGTCTAGATCAGTGTTCATACTGCTGTCTCGATCAGTGCTCAATGTCTCGTTTAGTGCTCGCTGTCTCGCTCAGTGCTCGGATCGCCGTCTCGCTCCGTGCTCACCGTCTCGCTTGAGAAAGCATCGTATATTGCAAACTACATTCTTCGCTATAGCTTAGGAAAACTAGTGGTCTTGCATTGCCAAGAAATTAGAAAGCAAACAAGCAAAAAATAACGTGGAAATCCAATGCTTGAAAATCCTTTGCGATAAGCAATAAGTAGCAAAGACTTACGCTCCACAGCCATATATCGCAAGCACTTTGCAATGCTGCTGTTGTTGGGTCACACACACGGAGCACGGCGGCGGCGGTGGGGCCTGACGGTCCCCAGCGGCCTGTTTTAAAGCAGCAATAGAGCGAAGGGAAGAGGAGGAGCAGGAGAAGGAGCAGGAGGAGTGGAGTAGGGTCGCCCCAGCCCCGAGCGGCAAGGGCGCGTAAGCACGTAAGCTGCATGAAAGTCAAAAGCTTGTTTTCAATACGCCCGACCTAATGCGCTCCGGCGTTCTTGCCCGCTGCCGCAGCTCTCCGGAAGAGGAGGGGCAGCATGACAAGCAGAGAGGGGTTGGGGGCAGGGCTGTTTAATTCGGCACGCAGACTTGACCACTGCCAGCGCAACAACTAACGCGCCACACACGCACTGCCAGAGCGTCGTCGAAACGTCCGTCCACCCGATCTAGCGGGGAGCCGCGCGGCGTGGCGTAGCGTGGTGGGAGTGGCGGGCCGTCCTGTCAGCGACGATTCATAAAGCCAGTATGTCTGTGTTAGACCGCTGTCCCCGTAATGAGCGGATCGGCGATGCTGTCTGGAACGGGCGGCGTGGCGCGGCCGGGGGAACCCATGGCTATAGAGCCGGCCATCGAGGATAATTTTCTGCTGAAAAATGAATGAGGGCTGAGCAAGGGCCTCGGAGACGGAAATAGTGTGTCCTGCCGGCCTCAGGTCTCCTTGGCCTTCTCGAGCCGAACGGGCCGGACGGCGTGGACGCTTCGGGCCGGAGGTATGCGGTCGATTTCCAGGAGGCCAGGCCACTAGTTGATTTGGGCCGCCCACTCCCTCATCCTCGGCACGGGCGCGTACACGGCACGGCGCGCTTCGCCGAGAAGTTCAAACAGAACGGTTCAAGTTGGCATTGCCCTCAGGGGCCGTGCGGGGCGCCGCGCCAAGCAGGCAACCTATCCTGCAGGGACAGTTTCACGGCAAGACGGCAGGCCCCGAGGAGGACGAACCTCTCGCGAAGGATTGCGTTGCGGTGTCATGCGAAGGCAGTAACAGCGGACGCGCAGCGCCGCCAGAACGCGACCCAAAGTCGTAACGTTACCGGCTTTACAAGTCCAAGATGCCGTCCGTCCAAGACAGCGAAGGGCCATCATTCCTGTGGATTGAGCGCAAAGAAAGATGATCTACCGAGGAAAAAACCGCAGGGCCGTTGGAAAAAATATTAAAACTCGTCTGCTAGCCCCCCGAGGAATGTCGTTGCAATCCGACCGGATTAGTCGGCCCGCGGCCACAGGTGTTGCCTCTCACACCCAAGGCGTTTCCTCTGGATAGGTAGGAAGGATCCCCCGCCTGAGGTCGGCGACCCCATACCGCAGGGAAGTCGCGGTACGGTGTCAATGGGACTCTCCAAGGAGGACGCGCAGGGCCGGCCGCAGCCAGGCTGCAGCCTCTGGACCAGCAGTGTCACGGTGGGCCGCGTTCGAAGCGGCAGGCGCGGCGGTCGGCACGGTAGGGACCACCTCCGCCTCCACCTCGGACGCGGTCGCGGCGATAAAGCAGTACAGCCGGCCCAGGCCGCCGCCGCCCAGGCCGACGCCGCCGCCAGCCGCGTTGTCGGGCGCGCCGGCGGCAAACACGGTGTATAATACGGCAAACAGCGTCACGGAGAGTGGCGGCGAATCGGAGAGATAGGATAGAGAGAGGGGCGGGAGAAAGAGCCGGCGAGAGAAAGAGACAACCGCGCGGGCAACTCGCTGCTGGCCCGGCGGCCCCATCCGACCTTCGCCGCTAGTAGCAACAGAAGAATCCCGCCCGCGCCGAATAAAAGGGATCATCCAGAAAGTACGTCCATAGTGTTCACTGTGATAAATACTCAGAAGGGCAACGGGAAAGATGTTCCATGATAAAAGTCGTAAAGTTCCAATTTAAAACTGTAAATTTACAAGCACTCCCTATCGGCCCTATTGACCGCCGAGCAAGAATGGGCTGCCACAAATTTACGACATATTTTGTAAATCAAAATTACAACAAATGCTTTAAATTTACGAGGTTATTTTGACAGTGTTTTCTTGAGAATGATTCGACAAATTACGGGGAGCTAGCGCCTGTGAGACTCGGGGTAGACACCCCCGCAGTACACGCGTGTGCTGCATGCACGATATTGCCTACCCAGCAGGCGCTAATGCGAGCTTTCATAGGATGAAACTTCGTAAGGGCAATTTCGTAATGACAAATGAGAAATGTATTTTCTGACATAGCACGTCGCTTAGGATCTGGAAATGGTGGGCGTTGCTCCACGTTCGGTCGCCGAGCTGGAACCAAGATATGCAGATCGAGGGAGGGGGAGAAGCACCAAACAAAATGCAACGCAGGAATGACCTGCTGTCAGATTATTATTGTTTAACATGTTGCCTTTAGGATAGATTGTACACAAAAATGATCGTATTGTAACTACTATAAACCGTGAATACTAGAGTGAGCAGATTATCTTACTCGCAAGAGAAGCAAGGTAAGTGACCCCAAAAATGTAGCTCGCTAGAGAGCGAGCTTATTTTTCTCAGTCTAATGAGTTATAATTTCCTCATCCAAAGTGTGTCATAGGTTCCCTACAATCGGACAGGGCCTCTGTTGCGAATTTATAACACAACACCTGAATGAGCTTCTCAATACGTGCACATAATAACAACTCGACTGATAGCTCCCATTTTGCGCGCAGCGCACCCAGCACGCGCGGGGATACCCCGAGGAGAACCCTCATCGACGCGCCGATATGCGGCGATATATTATTGTCTGCGATCATGACGGTCGATCAGCGCCGCACACAGTGACGTACGGATCCCTTTTTTGGGCAGCCGCCAATCCAATCTGGACGTTGAGCCGGGCGCTGGGCCCCGGGCCGGGAGCAGGCGGGGGGCGGCGGGGGCGGATGGGGAGCGCGGGGCGGTGTGTCCGGACGGGGGTCGGCCAGACCCTTCGCATGGCACGATAGCACTGGCGGGCTCCACCAACGAGATTCGGGCTGCCACGCCACGGGCTGGAATCTATCGTTTAGGAGGTCCTAAGCCGTGGCGGCGGGGGGCGGCGGCGGCGGCGGCGGCGAGGGGCCCCGTCTATCGCGGCCCCCCTAGGGCCCTTGGCGGCGGGACCTTGGTGGGGCCCTCGGCGGGGTCCTGCTGCCCGCGGCCCCGGCCGCCCCGGCCGCCCCGCCCGGGCCCCGCGCCACCGGGGGACGACGCCCCGCTCCGACCGATAAGACCGCCCCGGGCCCTGATCATCGCCATCGCCATCGACATCATCATCATCACCATCACCATCATCTGCTTGGCTAGGCGCCGCGCGCCGTATCGGCAATCCGCCGCCCCGGGCCTCATTCAACATTCAACCTCCCCCGAACCCCTACCCCTCGACCCCCCCATGCAAAATAAAAGAATGCGGCATTTGAGCGACTAATGGGAAACGAGTGACAAATACCACACATACTCTGAAAACTCAACAGTGTACATTGTATGCTGAAAAATCAGCGATCATTAATGATTACTGATATATCAGTGTACATGGCATGATTGCTGAAATATCAGCAACCATCAATGATCACGTTTAGGTTTTTGGCAAATATTTCCTTTTAGACGGATGTCATCGAGAAGTCTATAGCATGTCTAGATTCCTCGAGAAAAAAGCTTTCAAACGAGCTACTATGAGATAGGGTTCACTACCGAAATGGCCAGCCTCTCGAAAATGCCGGTAATGTAAACCAAGTTATGGTGGCGGTGAATTTGAACCTAAACGTGATCATTGGTGATTGCTGATATATCAGCAATCATTAATGATCGCTGATTTTTCAGCATACAATGTACACTGTTGAGTTTTCAGAGTATGCACACACACAGATGAATGCCACCCTTTTGTGCCATGCACATAGATAACAGGCGCATACGGTAAAAACTGCAATATGGATACCATCGGACAGATCTGCTTGGAAACCTAAGATCAAACGCTTTCTGAAAAAGTTTGGTTTGCCCACAGATTTAGAAATTTAAAACTGATGTATTTTCTTTTTTCACCGCACGCACGGGCGCGCACGACACACAACAAATTCGAATGTGCTGACACGCGTCTATAAGGGAAACGCGATGCGGCACACTTTTGGCCCAGAGGGATATTCAAGGATCGGCGCGGTGATTAAAACAGATGAAAGCGGCAGCCAGCAGTCGCCTAGCTCGGCCGGAGCCACCCAGTCGTGATCACGGCGCACTGCTGAATGGCACCTGCCGAGGCACCGCCGACACTCCAGTGATTTTCCTAATCAGGGAGCTCCTCGGTGCCGGTGCGGCCGTGGCGGGGCCATAAAGTCGCGAGATCGGCGCGCAGAATGATTACCACGAGTCGACATTTTTAGAGCGGATTCCTGCATTTTTCTCGCCCCCCCCCC
>NW_026267265.1:47985-52984 GCF_000697945.3 Frankliniella occidentalis | reverse complement strand
CCCCCCGGACACATCGCATAGAGGCGGACACGACAGGATCAAACGCTATCCGATAAAAACATCAATTCACATCACACGAACTTACCACTCGATTTACCTACTACTGTCGGGACCGTGAAGGACCACGACAAAGAATCGAGACCGAGCCGAACACCGATGATAAGGCATGCCAGGCACTTCCGAGCAGCTCGTTGCACTACCCGGCAAGACGCAACTCGAAGCAAAATGTTCCAGTCCTCTGTAAACTCATCAGTATTACCAGTCCAGCTCCCACACAACATGTCCTCCTATACTGACAAATTAAAACAGCTGAATTTCATTTCATTCATTCTTGTAGGGATATTTCTGCCGGTGCGACGGTAAACTTAGCGTGTTATATATTAGTGTCAGCGGTACATTTTGGCCTAATTGTGTTCGTATTAGAAAAGTACAGGACACTGATAAACTTAGCGTTCAGCTGCTCAAAACTTGTAAGTGTGCAACTGCAAGTTGAATACGTGCAAGTATGCGACTCCACAGTCGTACACTTGCAAGCGTTGAACTCGGTAGGTGTGCACTTGCAAGTGTGCAACTCATCGGTTGAACTTCGGTTGAACATTTCCTTAGACTGAACGCTCACTTAGTAGAAAGTGCTCAAACGAGGAGCTGCTCACTTGCAAGTTTTCAACTTGTAGTTGCACACTTGCAAGTATTTAACTTGCAGTTTAACACTTACAAGTGTTGAGCAGTTGAACACTCAGTTTATCAGTGTACAAGCAAAATATTGATCAAAATATTGTAAACGACCAACTGTTTGAATTACCGTAACGAAATGTTCGCTCCTGGTACCTGTATAAGGTAACAATTTCTTAATGTTGGTGAAAAGTTTTGCTTTGACTGAGGCATTTACTCGGTATTCCTTGTGCGGTGCCAAGTTAGACCAAACTGAAACACGGGACGGGAGAAGCTGGAAGCGGCGGAGCAGAAACGACTGAGGATGAACCAAACCTCACAGTGGCATTGAGGTAACCAGTTTCCTGCCGCACCTGTCTGTTTCCAGCCGCAAAGTCCGCAAGTTGTCACCATCTCTCTCTCTCTCTCTCTCTCTCTCTCTCTCACACACACACACACACTCTCCTTCCCCCCTCTCGTATACAGTGTATCATTCGAACGAGACGCTGCGTCACCATTATAGCCGTCAATTTGTGGCTTTTGCCAAGAAACGTGTCACTCGGCGGGCTTACGTTACGTAAGTGGTCGGGTAGGGGCGTGACGGCGGCCGGTCGGCTCCGCTGGAGCTGGAGCTCCGCTGGAGCGCCGTGAGGAGCGGGCCGGCCCGCCGTACGCGCCTGGCCAGCGGGTGGCCCCGCCCGCAGGCGCCCACCCGGCCCGGCACACAGGAACTTGGCCAAACCTTTGCTCGCTCTCTCTCTCTCTCTCTCTCTCTCTCTCTCTCTCTCTCAATCTCCCACCAGCTCAACGCAAACTGGAGCACCACTTTGTTTACCGTTGCGGCGAGTAGGTGTCGGCTCAGGGGCGGCAGCAACGCTTCACACCTCACTGGGTTCGCGACAAGTTTGACGCTCGTTAAACTTTCCTGACTAGAAGGGGGATAAGTAAGAGGGAGAAGACGGCCGCTGCATTGAGGGAGGAAAGGGGGTTACGGAGGAACGTAGGTGGAGAGAGAGAGAGGGAGAAAGGGTAGGAGAGGGATGGGGTGGCAGAAAGAGGGAAGTGTAGGATGAGACAGGCTCGGTATGGCAGGTCTGTTGTGGCGTGGCGGAGTAGCTCCGCGACATACAGCGCCGCTGTTGCACCGCTAGATGAGAGAGGGGAGGGGGACTAGAGAAGAGGACTGGAGGGGGGGGGGGAGGAAGAAATTTGACGTGCGGCCGTCGAGCGCTAGCTGGCGCTCCAGCCGAGGCTCCAGCCGCACGTCCCGTCGCGTTAAATCAACCCGCCGCTGGAAACTAAGTCCACCGCAGGACAAGGCCTGCCTCGCTCTCCCGACAGCTGACAGCGCACAGCACTCCTGCACCAAGCATTTCACACCATGTTATAGCGTTTCTCTGGAAACATGTGCAGACATCGATCGATACACCCAGAAAAAGTGTACGCGTTATTTTTTTCAACCAACTTATATTATTTCTTTAGGAATTTGATTTGATTTCACGACTTAAAACTCTGACACTGCACGACACTTGAGTTTCCAGACAAATCTAACCTGAGACACAAACTCAGAAAGATCCCGCTTTTTGCTTCTGCACCTGGCTACCAGGCCCGCGAGGCAGGGCGCGGCGTCTTAGGTTTGCGCAGCATTGATTCAGTACGTCTTGACGCTATTATAGCCAATGCCGAGTCCACCAGCCGCATAGCATAGGGCCACTGTCCCCTGCCACTGCCCCCCGAGTCGCGAAACGGATCCCTTCCTCTCCTTCCCCACGGGTATCAGAGGGGGTCGTCCTGAACGCGCCGCCGCCCCACCGCCACGTTGAAAGAAGCATGAAGTCCTGATCACCCCCGGGCTCGGGCCGAGGCCCTGTTACATACGAACGTGTGGCTGCCCTTGTGCATCCTGTATACATGCAGCACGGCCTCCGGGGACACGGAGGAGAGCGGGGCAGCGCGAGCAGGGGGAGGAGGCGCGGCGAAGCGTGGGGAGGGGCGGGGCAGTGGAGAGGAGAGGCGTCTGGTGTACTTTCCTTCTTTTCTGTTTTTTTTCCCCTTCTCTGCCCCAGGCGTCACCTCCCCCCCACTTTCCCCTACATACACATACACACGCACACACACAGAGGCACGAGCAAGCGACCTGGTAGCGCCAAGGGGTCCCGGAGCCAAGCCATAAGCCCCGCTTCCAAACCGGAACGGCAAAACAGCTTTAAATTTAAAGCCCAAAGAAAAAGTGAGCATGAGTCAATGAATCTGATAAATATCATAACCTACAGATGCTCTCCCCTAAGACGGGTTCCACACCCGAAGGAACTGTCCAGAAAACACGCCCCTTTTTCTTATTTCTGCATTTGGACGGAAGTCTGGCGCCTGCGAGATTTTGGTAAGCCACCCCGCCGTACACGCATGCGCTGCAGGCACGACGTTGCCTACCTATCAGGGGATATGGGGGCTTCCGTTGGCTGGACTACTTGGCAGTTATTCGTAACGGCGCGATTAACGGGCTCACTTTCTGGGCGATCACAAACACTAGAGCTACAGGGCCGACGAAGGGCGCTGGATGATTTCATCGCAGAGATGAAGGGCTACATCACACGGGAGGAGGGTTGCATGAGGCCCAGAGCTGACAACACCCGTTTTGGTCATCGCCACCCCTGGGAAGGCCATCACTCCTCCCTCCCCAGCCAGGCAGCCAGGCAGCCGGCAGCCGCCTATCCCTGGCCGGCCGGGGCCCCCAGCCGTCACGGCGATGCCCCGGACGTGCGCCGCAAACACAATAGACGCCACGCCCGATGCAATTACAGCCCAGACGGAGCTAGCCGCCGCGGCCAGCAGCCAAACTGGCGCCGCTGGTTTCAAATGCAACACAAACACGACAAATGACACAAAAGCAGTCAAGAAACAATTACTTGCTGCTCGGCGCGACCGATGATGCGCGGCGGATGGACTCACCTTCCCCCCTCCCTTCCCCTCCAGTGCCAGGGACTGGTTTAATGAACCTCCAAACTCGGTGCGATTCACGGCCTCGGGGCGGGGCGCGCGGGGCGGACCGGCCAGCGTCACGCTACGCCCCACCACGCCACAACTGAGTCAGCGCAGCGGCGCAGTCGAACACGCCCTCCTCCGCTCTGCAGCGCGCCTTTCATGTCGCCCTGTGCGGAAATAAACGCGCACGCTTCTTCAAACTCATTAGCTAACTGGATCTGCAGGGCTTTCGGCCACGAGCCCACAACAGAACTCCCCGCCTTCCTCTTCCACGCTTCCCCTCGCCTACTACGAATCCCATGCTTTTCTCTTTTTCTTCGTTATTTTTTGTTCCCGCTAGAGTGCGCTCCGATCGGCAGCGAGGTCCGGAGCCGGACGGCACTTCATCAAGCATTCAAGCGACATTTTTCCCTCTTATCAAAACGGGGGATAAAACAGCCCGCCCATAATTTCAGGCTTTGTAAATCCGAGACAAAAGATTTCAATAGAGGGACTGGTGGCGGTCTCCCCTCTCCCTCTTTCTCTCTTTCTCCCCTACCCCTTCTCTCTCCAGTGGTCCAAAACCTATTTCCGCTACCCTTCCCCGCCCTGCCCCTAAAATGTCCCTATCTCCCTCACTGACACGCGTACGCCAACGCACACACGCACACAGACCCAAAAAACAGGATGGGTGACAGAAAAATAACAGATAACGCAATAAAAAGTTATTCCCACATACTCCTCCTCCATACGTGGAATATTCGAACCGGTGGACCACGCGGGGTGGCGTGGTGCTAGTCCCGTCCAGGGGCTCGCAATTTACCACAGCGGAAGGGACGGTGGGGTAGACATAATAGAGAGAGAGAGAGAGAGAGAGAGAGAGAGGGAGGGGGGGAGAGAGACTATGGATCGGATTAAGGTAGGGCTTTTCGCACCTTCCTATGGGCTGTCAATGTCGAGGAATTTCCGAGGGAAACATTTCTGACTTTAACGTGTCATTGAAGCGGTATGAAATTAAGTGAAATTAAGGAAACTTTACTGCCTGCGTCACTTTAAATGCTTTCCAAAGCTGAGCGAAAACCTTACAGTGCATTTCTGAGATGTTGAACTTCGTTTTGCCAGTGCAAGACCTCTCCTCATCCACGCGCGGAGGCGTGGCGCGGCGTGGTTTGTCGGCGCCAGGAGGTCCATCCCCCCCTTTTTTTACGATCCCGAGAGACACAAAAGACAAGGCACGTGTGTCCCACACAACACCCCTCCCGGTCGGTCCCACGCTCAGGTGTGTTGTGTCAGTTCACCGACCAAAACTTTTCGTGTTATTTTGGTAAACCGCGACGCGCCCAATTATCCCATCAATGTTGCAACCGTCGGAGCGGGGGGAGGGGGG
>NW_026267265.1:29978-40705 GCF_000697945.3 Frankliniella occidentalis | reverse complement strand
CTTACCGCCCGCCACCTTTTCCTACACTCAGACCGGTGCCGCTTATTTTTCTTAGTAAATCAGTGTCAGGAGAGAGTACTTCCCCTCGACTTGAAATATCAGTGGCATGTGATAAGGAAAACTATAGTTGACGTGCTTGGGTCTTTGGCAGATTACGTTTTGTAATGCTCTTCCGTTCCCACGCAGGGCAAACACAAGACGAAACGCCTAGACGGCGAGAGCGTTTTTGGCACACACGCCACGTTTATTTCTTCCAGAGCCCCCTCCCTACTGTAACTCTCATCCTCGACTGCTGGACTGACACGTTCGCGTTCCTGGGGCGCCGCGGCGCCACGGCGTGGGCTCGCCTGCAGGCCCGGGGCCCGCTGGGGCCCACAGGGGCCCACAGGGGCCCAGCACGATACCGGAAGGCCCCGCCCCTTTCCCGGCCTCCCCTTGCCACCCCATCACAGCCGCAAGCCCCCCCGGGGAACAGAGGGAGGGGAGGTGCAAGAGGCGCCTATCTGGTGAGGCGCCTACCGAGCACCGCGGCACCTCACGCACGCCGCAATCAATAGACATTTCAGTCCAGATGTGGTGCACTTTCCACTATTATTATCGGTATGTGAACCCTGGCCGGCGGCGAAACAAGGTAAGGTCGATGTCGATGGTAAGCAGTTTCTTTACTTTAGTTGTTTCCTGACTCCTGTGTAAAGCGAAGTCGGTGGGTGCTGCTCGCCTTCTGCCGGAGGAAAGGGGAGGAGGAGAAGGGGGTGCTTTCCCCCTACTTTTAGCAGTTGCAATGTTAGTACCTCAGGTGTACGCCTAGTGGGAACTGGTTGGACACATTCCGTGCCGATTAAAGTTTTAAAGTACGTGTTTTTTAGCTTAATGCCATTGGTTTACTTTTTCCAATGATACACAAGCCAGTGGTAACGCTTTCATGTCGATACTCTGACCAGACTTCATCCATCTCATGGCAAAATAACCAGCACACTCACTCAGAAACATTTGTGAGTCTCCGTCTCCCTCTCGCGGACCCAGCCCGCCAGCAGGTGCCCGTCACGTTCCCATATGTAAATGTCAAAACTATTTCGACACAACCCGGTCGGAGAAAATATTCGTCCATCACCTGTGTTGTTAGTTGTTGTTGTTTTTTTTTCAGCCCGAGGATCCACCGGGCCGCGAAGCTCCACAGGACTCTTGTGTGCGACAGGACGACGGCGGCAGGTAGTTCGCGATGATTGATGAGTGTTATCCTTGGTTTGAAACACTGGCACTGCACCTTCACGACACTGACGCACTCACACACACACGCACAAACACACGCTCACAGAAGCCCACGTGTCCACTGGGAGTCGTCACGTTGGGGAGGGGGGCGTATCCCCTCGGCGTCCTCAAAAAGCGCGCCAAGTGAATCGGCCGGTGTGCGGTCGACTCCGCATCTCCCGGCGAGCCTCTCGGCTGGGCTCGGCTCGACCCGGCCCCACTTCGCGAAATAGATGATGGGGTTGTCGCTGCTGCTGCTACTGCTGCTGCTGCTGCTGGCCGGCAACGACGGCGGCGGGTTGCCGGCGCGCCGCGGGTCGGCTCGACTCGGCGCGCGCGTTCCGCTGCTCGGCTCGGCTGGGCTCGGCGGCGACTCGGCTCGAATGCGGAGCGGGACGCGGGACGCGACTCACTGAGCGGCGCTGCGCTGCCTGGCCCGCGCTGCCAGGCACAGGCACGGCCCGGCGGCCCGGCCAGGCCCGACCCCAGCGCCACCAGCGAGCCGCGGCCGCCGCGGCAACTCCCAGCCCGGCCCGGCCCGGCCCCAGGCTCAGCCAGAGCCGCCCCAACCCCCTGCAGGCTGCGGTCCAGATGCGCCGCCACCGCAGCCTCCGAGGAGTCTGGCGGGTTGCCTACCGCAAGGCCTGGCGGCGGCGGCGTGCACATGCAAGTCGCAGCGCTGCCGTTGCCGGGCCCAGCGCTCTGCAAACCTGCAAGCCCAAGTGTGCGCCACACACCACACTACCTCCTACTGCCAAAACGAAATGGTAGTCACTCCCGCCCGTACGGATGCACGCGGTACAGTATAACTTGTAAATTATCATCAGGGGCATGTGTACCAACCTGAATGTATGCGCATGTCAGCAGAAAATATGTCAAAAGCAGAGGTAGCAAGATTTGCTTGAGTTCATCACCGTCAACCATAACAAGTTTGTACTTCACCTTTGCTACCGATTAAAGGACGGCTCACTGAAAACCTTTGAGTGAGGTGTCGTGCTCGCTCAATCAGAGCCATGACTGTAATGCTCACCCTATTTGAGTCATATGCACCGAATTCTCACTCTGGAGGAGTAAGATTTCCTTGACCTCGCCCAATTGCAATGAGGAACCTCACTTTCATTGGGTGAGGACTAGGACCGCAAATTATGATTCAAGTTGAGTGAGAGTCAGATATCTCGCTCTCAGGAGAATAAGATTTTTTGTGTAACCATGAGAGACATGGTGTAAGTGATCTCACTCTCCTGAGAGTAAGATTTCTGACTCTGGCATTTTCAGTGCTCCTATTAGCAAAACATAAAACATAATCCCCCCCCCCCCCTGGTAAAGAAACAACGTAAAACAAGTGCCGAGAGAACTGACCAATTTCTGATAAAGTGGGTTGGCCTTACATCATGAAACCCGCTACCGTTACGAGCAGACACTAGAACGAATTGTTTCTGGAACAACGTCGAACAAATGCCGAGAAAACACTGTTAAAGTCTTACGAAGAAAAATACGAAGGATTTGGAAGCTTCGTAGGAGGCAAATCCTTCGTAGGTACGAAGGATTTGGCATTTTGCTTCGTAAAGTTTTAACTGTGAACAACTTAGCGGAGCAGAACAATGTTCTCTGGTGATGGGAATGATGTCAGGCTCATATGAGCCATTGAGTTTCCTCATATATCTCGCCATTATTTCTACGCAATTTCCAATGAGGTGGCGAATAAAAATCACACCTACACGCAGAGATTGGTGATTTCATGGGCGAGGCTGCCGAACACTACGGCAGTTTTTTGTTGTTGTTTTTTCGTCTCTTTCTCTGGATTTCGAAAGGTTGGCGCACCAACAGAGCAAAAGCGAGTGAAGTCCCGCTGTCCTCGGGCGGGACAAGGAAAGCCACCGAGTGATACATTATTCACAGTCAAACCTGTGAATAATTCCCCCGCGATAGCGACGCCCGCGCCGCGTGGGGGGAACGGGGTTGGGGGCCGGGGGACAGGGGGCGCAGACAGACAGATAGACACGGTACGAGCCGAGCGCCACGACACCTGTCAAAATCTGTGACGACGAAACGATGAATCCCAGATTTTTTCTCTCCCCTTCCCCTCCCCCCTCTCCCAACGTCCGCCAGCTGCTGCGATGGAGATGCGAGTCGACACCCCCGCCTGCATCTGCAGATGCGGTGGCGGTCGCGGCAACCGCTTTGGAGCTCTCACACGTGAAGCCGCTGACACGCAAACTGCGCGGCACAGCAAAAGCGTGCAAAAGCGCGAGTGAGCGCAACGAAATGAGACCCGCTATTTCCCCGTGGCCTTTTTGCCGTTTTATATGTGTTGTGTTTTTTTTGCTGTTTTTGTTTTTTTGGACCGTGCTAACGCCATGGCAGCCGCCCCGCCCGCGCGCCCTTGTCCACGTCGCAACACACCCGCCACATCACGCCACGGGGCCATGAGTCTTCCTAACAAGGGAGCCCCTCTCTGGCCGCGCCCCGCCCCGCCCCGCCCCGCCCCGCCTCGGCCCTGCCGCGCCACAGTCATGCAAGAGCAACGTTGTAAAACTTTTTCCCGGTGGTGCATTCCAGGCCACAGCAACCAGCCATCCCTGCCCGGGAGAGGTGGGGTCGGGGATGCTGAGTGCGGTGGGGTCGGTGGGGGAGGCTGAGCTAGGCTCTCAGGGCCCGCCCGGGCGGGGCGCCCCGCCAGAAGGGAGCCCACGGTCCGACACAGCTGACCTAGGACGGAGATGGGGAAGATAGGCTGTGACTGGGGCTCCCGCCTCCCCACGCCACTCGCCCCATCCCGCCCCGCCCCGCTCTACCAGCCACCGGGCAGGGCGGAGGGCAAACCAAACACCAGAGAGGGGGAAACGGGCGTAAACCAAGGATGAGATCCGAGAGCACAAATCGACCTCACACGAGAGAAAGAGAGAGAGAGAGAGAAATGTCTCCTGAGGGCAAACAGTGCGTTACACTACTTTTACACATTTTGTTGGATTTCGACTTTTCACGACTATGTTGAGAGTGTCCATCTCCCTATCAAGGGAACCTTTTCAGGGGAAAATCTCCGATTTCGTTGATAGTTGGAAAATTTGAAGGTTATTTATGTAGAAATCGGATGGCACTTGAAATTTTTCCTAAACATCACAATCAGTTTTCCCCTATATAGGGTAGGAGTAAGGTTTCCGAAAAAGATATTTTTTGAAAAATGTAAGACGGTGTTCTAAATGGTAACTCGTCAAAGTAGCGTTTTTTGGGCCAAAATTTTGCCGTTTTGCTGTATTTTGTACCGTTAAATAAGCGGTAGAGGGATATTTGGGACAAAATAAGGCATAAGTAAACCCCTACTGTGAGGTTTGGGAAAAATTTCAAGTGCCATCCGACTTCTATTATAATAACCTTTAAATTTTCCGAGTTAGAAGGAAATCGGAAATTTACACCTGAAAGCGTTCTCTTGTAAGACAGCAGCAGTACTTCACTATTAACTCCCTCTTGCCCCCTTCCCCACACTCTCCAAATCCTCTGAGAGCTGCGAAAGCGACACACCAGTCGGCTCGAAATGAAACGATTACGGCGCATGGCGTGAGCGCACTACCATAACCTCGCAGATTAGCGCTCCAGAGCAAACTTATCCTTCTCTTTTGTCCCGGCCTGAATGGCCTAAACATAGCGGGGTGCTTTGCCGCCCCGCGTCCCAAACCCCAACTTTTGCTTCTTTACACACTTTGTTTTTTTCTTTGTTTTTGTTTTTATTTTCATTATATTTAAGTCACGAAAAACGTACTTTCTGTTCTTCTGTGGTAAAGTAGGGAATGCATAACCGCGCATAGCAAAAAAAAAACGTGCGCAACTTTTACGAAAATAATAAAAAGAGGATAGAGCACCAAAAAATTGTGAAGAAAGTTGTCCACCTTCTCTATTCGGTGGGCGTCCGCTGGCCCGGCGTGCCACGCTCGCCTCGCCCCTTCACTTTTGTCTGTACGGTGGACTTCTTGCCGACAATAACAACGGCAGGAAAGCGCCATTTTTCTCCCCATTTCTCTCCTTTATAGCTATCGTCATCCCTCGCGTGGCGCGGCTTGGTGGGGCGTAGTGGGGCGTGGTGGGGCGGGGCGTAGCGGGGCGCAGGGTCGCCTGCCTGCAAGGACTCCGGTACGCGTTTCAAACTTTTATCGAGACAGCCCTGGGCGACGCATAACCTCGATTGCGCGGGAGCGGCGCGCCGGCGGACCCCGCTGCTGCCATCGACAACATTTCACGGCAAAATACCAACGGTGAGGGGGGGGGGAGTGATCAGCGTGAATGTTGAGTTTTTACAAAAAGAAAACTAATTGGCCGTCTTTATAAACTGATTAATCCGTCCTCCTGACCCCCCTCTTTTTTCCCCTCTATCTTCCTGGACCGAAAACCAATAAACCTCTCCCTCCGTATAGTGCAATTGCGCCCTGAGCAGTAACTCTGGTCAGTCACGTTTTATTCGATCTTCATAAACAAGCGGGGTGTTGGGGGCCCCCGCCACCCCGCCGGCGACTGCAGCCGGCATTATTTATAGTGCTCCGGGCAAGAGCGAGCAGCGCTGGCGAGCGTGACCAGGAGCCATTCGGCACCATTAAGTTCAGTGGCGCCAATCACAACAGCGATGAAAGCTCCATAATGCTGCACAAAAGAGGCGATGCGGCTGCTGCTGCTGAGATGACAAGCACAAATTCGAGAGGCGGAAAGGAGAGGCAAAAACCCGCAAAACAACAACAAAAATTTGCTCAATCAAAAGAGTTAACAATTTTACCACCAAGAAATATGTCGAAGCTAAAAATTGCATCCTTAAAAATGTACAAATATTATGAGTGCGCTCATCAGTTTTCAATGCATAAGTTCGCGGAGCCATTCTAGCTATAGGAATAAGGTCACTTATTTGCAGTACGCCGCGGCCTGCCGAGGAAAATGACAAAGGGCAGCAGCCGCAGGGAGGCACGCGGGGCGAGGGAGTAGAAGGGGCGTGTGAAAGGTGAAAGAAGAAGAGAGAAGGGGCTGCGGCGTGGCGGGGACACAACGGTGAGCAGTGGCGGGGTGGCGCGGCGGTCCTCTGCCACCGTACATGGCGCTGTGCTGCGAAAATGTGGTTATGGCCTGCATGATTTAGTAGCAGGAGGGCTGCGCGGGCTGCGCGCCCAGCAGCCTGGCCGCGGGCACGGCACAGCCTCCGCCTCCTCGCCTCCTATCCCGAGGTGGGGCGGGGCGGGCCCGGGGCGTGCCTGCTGGGGCGGCGGGCCCCGACGCACGGAGCGCCCCGCCTACGCCTCACCTCACACCATCAAAGCCCGCCGTCCTCTACCCCATGGCCCTCCTGGTTCTCCAGGCCAACTACGGTACTCCCACACAACGCCATGAGACACATGAAGATGTTTCACATTTCCCCTAGCTTTCTGACATTCCTCCACATTTTGGCACTTTGATCTGTATTTAGGCTGACCTAATAACTTTACTCACGAACATTTCCTTAATTGGAGTGGACGTCCCTCCACATTTTCTTGCAGAGTTGTACACGGCCCTCCAGGCCCGCAACCCCTCCGAGCAGTACACAGGTGCTCGCTAGCATTGACTCGGATTGAGGGTGGCTGCTGCAGCTGCCGCATGCTGTAGCTCCTGGCTCTCGCAGGTGGCGTCGCACCGGCAGAAGCAGCGAGTACCAGCTGCTCGAACAAGGCGCTCGAAAATTCAAAACCCCATTGAGTGGGGGTTGGAGGTACTTATCCACTGTTAAAACCATACGAAGAAAAATGCCAAATGCTTCGTAGCAGGTGGCAAATCCTTCGTAGGTACGAAGGATTTGGCATTTGGCTTCCTAAGGTTTTAACTGTATGATATGAGGTACTTTTCTTTTAAACGGGGGGACCGCGAGCATGACCACATGAGCCCTCACGACCGCGAGTCTGTGCTGCCGATGTCCGTCCGGGCCCGGGTGCTGCCCCCGCCGTCGTCCCCGCCCACGCAGCCACTCCCGCCCCCAGGCTGACCCGCCCCCTGCCGCCGCAGCGCCGCCGAGCCGCCCACAAACGCTCAGTGCGGTTTTGCAATTTGCGGCCTGCTGCCATCGATTTCCTGGCGGCGTTAGTCGACCAGTGGACCGCGAGGCCGCGAGGCAATGGCAATGGGGACTGGCGACAAACAAGACCAGCGCGGCCATGAGCAGGCCTTGGGAAGACAATACCATAGTCAAACCGGCCGCACGGCTATTGGCGAGCATGAGGCCATGCGTGCCATGAGATTGGGGACGGGAGAAGGGGGAAGGGGCGATTGGCAACCTCGTCCGCACACCGCCCATGCAGGCACGCACGCCGACATACGGCGCGCAACCCCAGCAGCGCCTGCCGCCAGGCGATAACGCACAACGACCGAGGAAAAACACATTTTGCTCGGAGGAGAATCAGTTTGCGCCACTCCGTATTTTAGTCGGCGATACCACTCGCGCTGGGCGGCACAAGGGGCGGCGGGGCACCCGGCCCCCTCCTCCTGCACGCACACGCACGCATACACCGCCACATACACTGCGCCCGTCGCCGCCGCCGCGCCGGGGAGGGGGTAGGTTGTCGGCGCCCAGTGCATCGCGGTCACGTCCAATTACGGCCCTGACAAACGGCGCTTCAGATAATCCATTTACTCGGTCCGTCACATAAAAGGCCGGATTAGTTTGAACTGGCCTTGTTTAGCTGGGGAGCGAGAGCGAGCGAACGAGAGGTACATAGAGAGGGAGAGAGAGCGAGCGAGAGACAAAGAGAGAGAGAGAGAGAGAGAGAGAGAGAGAGAGAGAGAGAGAGAGAGGAGAGGGGGGCCGCGGGCCCTGCGTCTGATGGCGTGGTGCTGAGCGGCGCTGGACCGCCGATAACGGAAGGACAGGGGCACATGCTAACGCTACGCCACGACACGCGACCCGGGCCGTAAACAGGGAAAAAGAGGGGGGGGGGGGCAAGTACAGTCTGTGGGGGGAATAAGTGGCCAGTAAGTGGAAAACCTTTTTGCTCTGCAGGAGTTAGAGGCGAACTCAAAAGTTTATCAGTGATAATTGTCAAAGTCCTTGTCATGGAGGACTGCAGCACCTTACAGCAAATTAAGGACTTCATCTGTAGTAAATGGAGATCTTCCCATTTTCAACATCACCTACACGTGTTCGACAGTTCTTAGACTGTACTACCGCACGCGCGTGCCCAGTTTCTGAACAGGGTGAGTTAAGACTCGTCCACAAAGAACGCCCCACTGTAAACTGGTTGGCGTCTTTTAACGCCAAAATATTGGCGTCCTCCAAAGAACGCCAAATATTGGCGTTCTTCTTCTGAGAACGCTAACTATTGGCGTCTTTGAACGCCAAATATTGGCGTTCTTCGGGCATTTGGCCTCTTTGAACGCCAATATTTGGCGTTCGTCAGAGAACGCCAATATTTTGGCGTTAAAAGACGCCAACCAGTTTACAGTGCCGTTGTGGTCTGATTCGTTCGACAAAAGACGGGGGCAAGGGCGCCTGCAAGACTCGGGATAGGCCACCCTGCAGTGCATGTGTGCACTCTAAGCGATATGTTGCCTACCTATAAGGCGCTTGCATGGGAATTCGAGTTACAATAGTCGTTAATTGACTTTGAGTTTATTTGACAATGTTTGAATTCGTTTAAATTGGCATTGATCTGGCTTAAATTTGTTTGAATTGGTGCTGAATTCGCTTGAATTGGCTTCAATTACTTTAAATTGATGATAAATACGTTTTCTCGGCTTCAACTCGTTTTGAATTTGCTGTGAATTTATTTTGCTTGAGTTGATTTTTAATTGTTTTGAATTGGTCTGGAGTTGGTTTGAATTGGTTATTATTTAATTGAGTTTGTTTGAATTTGTTCAATTTTCACTGGTAAAACAAGTGTTTTATTTTGCACGTCAATTGATGTTTCAGTTCAAGTGTGCATTTTCTAGACACATTGTGGTGTCTAACTTTATTGTACGTCAATGTGTGTTTAAACTTTCAAAACCTCCGAAAATTATAGCAGCTGTATACCGTTTGGTTCCTATTATTGCATGATAGCATAGAACTGTGTTTGTGTGTCCAAGTGCGCAGAATTTAAACATTTACAAAACGTCTAAACATTTCACACACGCAAATGTGCAACTTGAGTTAAACACGCATGTAATGCGAAAAATCACAGCTTGCTCACGCTGCTGTACACATTTTGCACACTTGTTTTACCAGTGTTCAGTTTATAATACACACAAAACTTTAGAGAGGTTTACCCTTCGTTGCACGAGCTGTTTCCTAGCAGTTTTCGTGATAATTCAAGATAATCCCTTACGGACCGAGCGAGCACTGCTGCCCAAAATGTTATTGTGCAATAATTGCAATGTAGGCTGTAGGCATCCATCCCCCACCTACTTTTCCAAAAATAAACAATTCTGAAAAAATATCATTCGAGAATCGATGATTGAAAGCAGATGATATTCTCATCTTACAATAGAACTATGCTCTAATTCTCTCTCATATTTAGAAATGTTTTAGCTTGCAATGCGGTGACCGAGCGTCGTCGTACATAATTAGCAGAAAGGGGAGCAGTATCAAAAATACTTTGTTGGATACAGTCGGGCTGGTGGGCTGGTGCAACAAGCGTGGCATGGCATCACTAGGTGGCGCTCGACATGCTAACCACAGTTCTGGCCCCCTATAATTATTATGCACCTTTACCTTTAACTCGCTTCTCGAAACGCGAGAATACAAGCATTCAGACACATTTAAGTATTGTAAATAAAATGAAAATTATTTTAAGTGTGTCATCTGCTAAAAATCTCTGTCAATCTGTGCTATGTTAAAACTATTCTGATTTCCAGTATGTACCTATTTAAAAAGGGAAAAGGGAATCACCGAAGAAGCAGGTGAATCTCTTTAGATATTTATTTTTCCTAGTAATCCAAAAATATATAAGAATCGCTGATGCCACGACGAGCAGCACGGGGCCTTGATCCTGATGCCGTGAGGGAGGCAGGCGCACCCCTGAGGGCGGCCAAGGCTTCCTCCTATCCTCCTACTATCCTGCTGCCCCGCCCCGCCGCGGCTCACCGCCACCGGACAGAATACAACAAAAGGCCACCCAGGCGACACATTGGGGGGTACAACAATACGTTGGAAAAGCCGGGTGGCGGGACGGACAGCGCGGAGGACGGGCGGACGGACACGGGCGGAAGGACGGACGTGACTTGTGGGTGATTACGTGTGTCATAACTTTGCCCGGCCTCCCTTTCACCAAAAGGAGGGGGAACAGAGCGGGAGGGGGGAGCAGCTCTCTACCCTTGGCCTGTCAACCTATGAGTTTCGTCGAGCGTGAAAATGCCCTCCCTCCACCAAGCCACCCCACTGAGGGGGCAAGTGGGGGGGGGGGGCTGGGGTAGCTCAGAGGATAGAGGTGGACTGGGGGTAGTGCTGCTGGGCTGCTGGGGGTAGGGTTTGGCCCGCGGAGTGCGGTAGGGAGCAGGGGGCGCGA
>NW_026267265.1:20457-27398 GCF_000697945.3 Frankliniella occidentalis | reverse complement strand
GGGGCGGGGGCAGGGGCGACGGCGGCAGTGTCTCCTCGCGAAGATCGACAAACTTTGCTAATCTGCCGCAGCACCACGCCGAGCCGCTGCCCGGCTCTGTAATATAGCCTCGCGCGGGGCTGAATCCGGTCGCCAAGCGGAGCGGCGGGGGGCCGGGGGGCGGGGGTGTTGACGCTCTGACGTCCTAACCTCCACGACCGCACCGCGGAGCACCACCCAACTTCCCTGCCAATCTCCTCCTAATGATGCCTCTACAGGCCGGGAGGTCAGAGGTCACCGCAGCATCTCTGACAGATCTCGAGAAGCCCGCGGTGGATGGAGACCGTTTGCCAAGAGTCCGTGTCGCGAGAACAAAGGGGAGGGTGGCTGCAGGTGGTCCCACCCCGTCGAGGTTGGAGGTTGGACGCTGTCGCGACAAACACCTCAACGTCGTCCTCCGAGTGGGCCAGCAGCAGGGCGCCGGGCGCCATCGAGAAAGGCTCCCCCCTGCTTCGCCTAGATATCGGTGTTCCACTTTATAATCTGAGTGGGCCAAACAAAACAGCTGATTCTACACTACGGGCCCCTGCGCCGCTGCGCCGCCCGCCTGGCCTCCCTCTCTACCCCCTGCAGCCGGCCCCGAGTCAACAACGCCGCGGGGTTGGGCCACCCGCCGGCAGCAGTTCGTGGGAACGAGAACATTCATTTCCCGGGCCGCCCTAAGTCCGACGCCAAGCCGATTTATCCGAAACGGGGCGAGAATCGGCACCTGGCACTCCTGGACCAGACTGCGCAGTAAAGGGGGAGGGAGGGAGGGCCACCAGGCGCCACCAGGCGCCACACGGCCAGGCCCTTTCCTTTTCCTACCCTCCCGCAGCTCGGCAGGGTCCCGGGGGAAGAAGGCCGAGGAGCAGAACGAAAAGGGCGAGGAGCGGGAGCGGGGGGTTCGACCCGGACCCGGATCCAGAGCAGCACCAACTTTCCAAGTGTCTGCGGCAACTTATTCGGCCATAATGCCGCCCCATAGAGCCAGTTATCTACCGAGTTTAAGACCCAGCGTATCCAATAATTTCAAACCCGGACCATGCCCGGCCAGAGGAAGATTTTAGCTTCAGCCAGCCGGGCTACGCTGTCACTGTCAGGACCGAAAGGGAAAAAGTGGAGTCATGAACACAAGTGACTGAGTTAGTGCAAAAGTCCCAGCTTCCTGCCTTGAGCAATTTAAAATGGTGGCCACGCAATGCCACGCAATCATGATTTTAAAATTCCCTGACTTTTCTTTTCTCTGACCTTTACACATAAATCCTCTAAATTATAATGATTTTACTTATAGAACTGTTCATCTCTCATTAAATATTAATAACAAGCAGGATTCAGTCATTTTCCCTAACCAATATCCAGTGTCCCTAAAACTAACCTGACAAGTATCTATTCCCTATTATTTATCTAACTTCCAGGTTGTAAGGCCACCCTGTTTAAATGCTCATTATTTAAAAGTGATTCGGACAAAAATTCTAGATATTTCAGTCCACACACAGCTTCTGCGGCAACAAGGGTAATTTATTCCGCACTCTTCGACAATGTTTTCAAATAGAAAGATCCAACATGAATGGAGCCAAATGAGAATTGGAAATTTAGACACTAGACTCCCAAAAACAATACACACACATGTGGAATATAGTTGTTGTTCACTCACCAGAGGTCTGCTATCATAACCTCACCAGACAGAAGAAGGTGAACACTTTGAACTTGATCGTGGTAACCTGTTGAGGAACAAAGGGATGAATGACATTTGGCGGCAGTGCAGCAGAGGTTAGCTCAGGTTCATCACAACCGAGATTGCGACAATTGAGACATTATCATTGAATGAAAATTGCATCAATGTGATATGCCCGTTTACTTACCTAGACCACCACAGCACGAAGGATGGTTGCGGAGCGGAGGGTTATGAAGTTTATGTAAACTCATTTTCACGAATCCAAACTTTACAGAACCATTCTTTGACTCAAGAGTACAAACACGTTAAAAACAAAACTCAATATTCTTTAAAATTTCTGCAGAACTAGGTTCAGTCAGCGGAAGCCCAACCGCCCACCATATCGCTATCGCTTCGTTTCCGAATCGGTCGGAATGACGAGTCAGGACGGGCAACCCGCGACCCCCCTCGCGGTTCGCGCTCCTCCGATACGGGCATTTCGACATAGAATTCGGTAAGAATCAAATATGTGTTCACGATCGGTTCATTACGACATAAACACAATAACACAGAGGGTAGCTTCCAGACTTGGAGATGAACTAAGGGAATGCCCAATACACACACACACTGTGTGCGATAAGTGATACCAACCTGGGCATATATAGTGGTGGATTTAGTCTCGACAGGCTGCGAAACTGAAGCAGCTCGCCTAGGGTTTTGATAATTGTGATGTGATGGCCGAAAACCTCCGAGTTGAGCTGCAGAGGTGCCTCATCTAGAAACGCCTCGTGCATGGCGTGAAAACAGTCCCTGTTCCTCGTCCTCGTTGCCATGTTGTCAACATGAGGTAGGAACAAAACTGCGCGCCAGCCCGGCGGGCGGGTGGGGCAGACACAAGCTCAAAGCCGAAAGCCCGTTACGCCTACGACGGACAATCCCTCCTGATCACATTTCAATTCCTCTCGTTTGATTGAGTTAATTTCGTTCTCTGAAAAGCGGGCCAGAGAAAACAAGGGGACGGTAAAATGCTGCGGAAAGCAGCATGATGAGGGGGAGACGGAGGGCAGCAGAACGATGCGAAGAGCGGGAGGGGGAAAATTGCCTTTTTGTTTCCTCCCCTCTCGACTTGAAATAGGCCCGAATGTAATTACTTGCCAAGGTCAGCCATTAAACAAAAAGGGGAGGGGCCGAAGAGTGTGATAGAAGCAGGCGAGAGCGGTCGAGAAAAAGGGAGACCGTCGCGGGCCGCTATTGCGTCCTGATTTGCTTTGGCGCGAGCGTGACTTTCCGTCTAAGATTGAAGGCGAAGAGCAAAAGCGGGGGGTAGGGGGTTCTGCCCACCAAGGAATGGGATTTGGATTAGCACAGTATACCGGATTAGGGTATGGTGTATGGTGCTGTATTGTACCAGGTGGCTGACTCACGCCGCGCACTTTCGTGGTTGCCTACTCGCACGGGGCCATAAGGGGCCGTGGGCAGCGGGGATGGGCAAACCCGTCCGCACGCGTGCATGCGGTACAGTATAACCACGAAAGTGCGCGGCGTGAGTCAGCCACCTGGTATACGTCCCGTTCCAGGGGTCGAAACTTTCAAAATATCATTTAACATTCTTCTGTCTTTATAGTGGGCCCAATCCTACTCACGCGAATGGAACGGCGGAATGCGGAACTGAACCAGGAAATGCCAAGAAGCATTAGACGACTTGTCCGCTCGCCAGACGGATCACCCGACAGCGCCGCCCGCCACCTCGGAGACAAGCCGAGACAAGTGACCAAGGCCACTCGCCAGGGCCAGGCGGGGCGCAGGGGCGGAACAGGGTAGGGTGGCATCGAGATGGGGCCAGGGCGACCGGACCGGGACCAGCCGGGAAGAGAAGACCCTTCTCACTTTCCTTGACGTTCGGGTCGTTTGGCCGAGCAGACAGTAGGGCGGCGCCGACCCGCCCGGGTGCCCCCTCTCGGTGTCCCTGCGATGTCCCTCACTCGGGCGACAGCGTGACAGTCGCACCTTCACGCGTGGGCTAGGGGGTGTCTTCATTGTTTCCTCCATGGTGTACTCGAGGTGCCTGTCGGCGTTCTCTCGTTGCTCCTTTCGGTACCAGCGAGGTCGCTGTGTCCGCACGGTGCAGTGTCCGCATGGTGTTCTCGTGACTTCGGCATGATGTCCTCCCTAGCACCCCACCTATGGCTACATATGCATTGTGGTGCACGGTCGGAGAGGGCCTGACCAGACCCCTGTGGGCCCGTTCCCAGTTCCCGCTCCGTTCTACCCCCTGCCCCCGTCCCCCGGCGGTGGTCGCAGTGCTCCGCCAGCAGCGCCCCTGGGAGGGCGGCCACGCTTGCGCATGCATGTATGAATGGTTGCCTAACCTCGACCTGCCGGGCGCTTTCCGCCGCAGCCGCAAGGTCCCTCGATGGCGGTGGCCGGCGGGTCCTGGTCCTAGGTCCTGCAGCCGGCCATGTCCAGGTGGGAGACCCTGCCGCGCACAGGCTCATCACGCAACGTGTTCCCCCAGGGGCACGCACGTCGCTCCGCATCTCGGAGGCCTGGAGCCTGGAACCTGGAGGGGGCTCGAGCGGGCAGGGCAGTCCCCTCCACTACTAGGGCTCCGAGTGAGGCAGTGTGGCCCGACCAGGCGAGGGGAGGTGGTGGACATCGTAAGCACCCACTCCACGACTCTGCTGGGAAAGGGACTTCGGAACACAATATACAGAATGCGAGTCCCCTTGCCCACATACAGGCGGCGGTTCGTTGGAGCGGACGCAGGGCACACCTGCCTGCGTCGACGACGCCGACTTCGCGACTCGTTTTCCTCTTCCTGTCTCCTTGTGCTTCCCCGACAGATCCGCCTCCGGCCTGTGTGTGTGTGTGTGCGTGTGTGTGGTGCCTGGTGCCTGCCTGCCTGGGCACAATGAAGTGGCTGACCGAGGGGCTGAGGAGGGGCAAGCCCATTAAGGTGATTGCGTCTCTCACTCCTGACGTGAAGTGGGTTCGTGAAACATTCAAGACGCCATGAGCCGGAAGGCGTTTGGCAAGCCGAGGGACGGCGGCGGGGGCGGGGCGAGGTGTGGCTGGTACTGCTGGCTGCCCCAGGCAGTCTCATCAGCCATAGGGGCTGAGGAGTGTAAAGCGCCCGCCAGATACAAGCTTTTACTGCCGGAAGTAAAATATATATATTCGTGGCCGTAAGTTGTACCGTTGTACCGCTCGCTGCCGATACAGTCCTTGTCCGACCGCGGCGCTCGTCTCTTAGATTGTTAGAGAGAGAGAGAGACGGGGTCTGGGAGGTCGGGGAGCGGGGGTGGGGGTGGGGGCTTCGCATAGTGGGGCTGATTGGCTGCTGTCTTCCTCGCCTCGCAGAAGGAGCGGTGCCGAGCAGCGGCGGACCATCACCCTCCGTCTGCCGTGGCAGCTGCGGCAGCTGCGGCAGCTGCGGCAGCTGCGGCAGCTGCGGCGGGTTGTGCCTCGCTGGTTTCAGCAGTCATACCAATCTGTCGGTTCTAAATTTCCCTCCCTCGGCTCGTCCTCCCAGCCCGCCGGGACAAGGTAGGCAACCACCATCAGGCTTCATCACTCTGGGCTTTAAGGCTGCTGCTGGCCATAACCCCGCGCGCGCACCGGCCATTCATTGCCCAGGTGAAAGTTTCATCGCGCGCTTACCCCCTCCTCCCCCGCCGCCCTCCTTCTCATCTCCCAGCCTCCCAGCAGGGTCGACTCCGCAGGCTAGAAAGGCTGGCTAGAGCGCCCCCCCCCCTCCTCCCTGCCCCCTCTTTCATCTTGGGAGTGAAGGGGGCAGCCCAGCCCCGCGCAGCCCCCTCGCCCTGGTGTGGTGGTGGGGCCCGGCCCGGCGGCGCGGCGGGGCCCTTTTTAGGGACGGGCGCGGGGGTCTTCAAGTGGGCGCTGATAGATTGCGCTGCCAAGGAGCTTCGCCCCGCCCCGCCCCGCCCCGCCACCACGCCCCCCGCGACCCTGCCACGCGCCGCCTCGCCCTCGCCCCGCCAGGGCCCCACCCCGCGGCGCGGGGGCTGACCGCTAACGCAACTGCATCACGCACGCGGGCCCCCGGCTGGCACCCCCCGCAGGGCCCCCGGGCCCCACGTGGGGCTATGCAGCAGAGTGAGTGCTGCGCCGGCCGCGCCGCGCCACGCCACGCCACGCCGCCCAGGGCTGCGGGTCGTAAACTGAGTCGCGATATCGGATCTCTTTTTCGCACACGGCCACGGTGCCGGTGGCGGTGGTGGTGGTGCGGTGGTGCCGCCACAAGGCGTGTGCTCCTCTTTCTCTATTTCTTGCTTCCTTTTGCTTCTCAATGTACCCCTTTCACACCGTCCTCTGGGTAATAAAACCACACACCAAAAAACCACTGAGTTCTTGGACCGTGTATACCTGGTCCAAGAGGTCATTTCTTTTAGGTGAAGGACGACGTTGTGACGTCGTAAATAGTTTTAGTTACAGAAATAAAGATTCGTGGCGGGGCTCAACTTTGGCTGTTTTTTAAAGCAAGAACAGTATCGAAACCAGGTTCAAAAATATCGTGGTTAACGCGGTTTAGTTACAATATGAAAGGCTCGGCTGGCACAACGAATATTTTACTCTCATAACAGATTATAAGCTAATGCAGCTAATATGATGTACGTCCACCACGTAGCTAACATGTTAGCTGAACAAGCTCTTTTTACTTATTTTTTTCATGTTCAGTCTCTTTCCTTCGTCCCTCCTCGCGCACTCCTCCATCGCTTTCGGAATTTGAGGGGCTTATTCATCGCAGCGCCTCTGCAGGCTCGCAAGTCACGCCAATCGGTGTGCGGTGCGGGGGCGGCGCCGCCGGGCCTCCCTCTCCTCCCCTTCACGCCCCCTCACACACTCACACACTGCTGGCCACGCAGGCTCTCCCCTCGCCTCCTCCCCCTCCCGACACGCCCTCGGCTTTCAGCAGCACACGCCGAGTGGTGTGGGGGGGGGGGCCTTCGAGAGCCTCGCCTCGCCTCTCCTCCGGGGAACGCCTCCACAGACAATTGAATTAGCAATCACGGCCACACTGAGCGCCGCCACCAGGCGCCGCAGCCGCAGCCCGCACGGCACGACGGCCCCGCGGGCCTGGTCCTGGCGGGGCGGCGCGGGGAGGGACACCCAACACCCTGCCGTGGAACACGCGGCACGGCGACAAAAAGTAGGGCAGCGTATCTCTGGTGCGGGCGGCGCCAGCGTCGGCTGAGCTGCCGGGGAATTAATAGCGATGTTCCCTCCTCCGCCTGCCGCTCTCGCG
>NW_026267265.1:18461-20232 GCF_000697945.3 Frankliniella occidentalis | reverse complement strand
CCAGAGGGAGGCAGGGGGGAGGCAGGGGGGGCTCTTTCCGCTCTGGAGGGGGCGTCGTCTCCCCTTGACAGGTGTCTGGCGCTCTTCTTGCCCTTCCGCCCGCCCCATAGCAGCACCCTCCGCAAGCCCCACCTCTGCCAGGCCGGGGACGTCACTAGAGCGCGTCACGGCTAGAGATAGCTGGGGTGGTTTTAGCTGCGCCGTCTGCTCGAAACAGAGAGCGGGCGCTCATCTCTTGAGGCCCTGCTCGCCTGGAATGTAAAGCAAAGATGGCGTGCGGCGGCGGGGCTCCTCGAACGACGTCACGATCGCCGTGCCGATCAGGAGGGGCGGAATGCTCGACGTGAGCGCCAGCACGCCGGCAGCTCATATCCCGCGCGAACATCCGCGCGCCGCGCGATAAAGTTGTTTTGGGCGAGCGCCGCGGCGCGGCACGCGTGAGCGAGCGGGCCGAGTGCGACACTGGCCTGTTTGGCACGGCCCGCCGGCGGGCTGACCCTCCCCGCCTCCCTCCAGGCGGAAATGGGCCTAAGGGAGCGGGAGCGGGGTGGGGCGGGGCGGGGCGTGGCGGGGCAGGGCGGGATGGTTCTCGGGCTGGAACTGGGGGCGCACAGATAACGCCGGCCCGGCGTGTCTCTCACGACTACACTCTTCTTTCTCTTCACTCACGCCGCTCCCTCTCATTTCCTTACGGTGTGGACCATTCATCTTCCCTTATCTCGCCAGCAGTAGAGAAGTAGAAGTCCCGCCCCGTTGTCTCTCACTTTGCGCGAGCGCAGCAGACCCAGCCGCACGGGTCGCACCAGCCCGCACCAGCACCAGCCCAACCCGTCCCGCGCGCAATCGCTGTCTGTCAGTGTGTCCGTGTCCGACTGTCTCCCCTTTCTCTGCCTCTCGCTCTCCCTCTGTCTCTCGCTCTCACTCTGTCTCTCGCTCTCCCTCTGTCTCTCACTCCCTCCCCCTCTCTATCTCTCTCACTCTCGCTCCGCTCCCCCACTTCTTCATCTCCTCCGCCCGGTGGACCGCCTGCCTGGCGACCGCAATTACCCCGCGAATCCATATTCCATTTAATTTCGAAATGGCGCTACTTTTCCTTTCTCCTCAGGAAAGAGGGGGGAGGGGGAGGCCGAGGTCCCGCTGGGTCCAGATCCCGCGGCGGCGCGGCGCTGGGCGTGTCTCTCCTGGGACTTGAGATGAATGGCTGTCGAGGCCCGAGGTTCGAGGAGGGGCAGTGGGGGGGGAGGGGGGGAGGGGTGAGCCCGTCCATTAGTACTTATCCTGATCATGACGGTGTTGGCGGCGGAGCGGAGCGGCCCGACGTGGTGCTGCCGCTCTGAAGCGAGCTGTCCTGTCGACCTGCCATACCGCGGCGACGGCGCCCACACCGGCGGCGCGCAGGGCGGCCAGCGCGTAGCGGCGGCGGGGCCTCTCGGGGGACACCAAATAGTCGCTAACTCTGACCGATCGGTCGACGCGCCCCCGGCCGGACCGGGCCGGGCACTCGGCGAGGCGGTGCCCCTCCTGGAGCAGGGGGAGGGGCGCCTGAGGGGACTCTCTCCCGGGGGAGAGGGGGCGCGGGGCTGCTGCTCTTCGGACTCCGCAGAGCCTCTCCACCTCAACCCGGCCCCGTCCCGCCCATGATAATAATTGTTTGTCCTTCGCTGACCCGGGCCGGGCCGGGCCCCGTGAGCCTGCCGCTACCTCCTCGCCGGCCCGCCCCCCCCCCCCCGCCACAGATAACCTTTCATCTCGTGTCCTGTCCAGCGCCCCC
>NW_026267265.1:14515-18411 GCF_000697945.3 Frankliniella occidentalis | reverse complement strand
ATAACCTTTCATCTCGTGTCCTGTCCAGCGCCCCCTCCCCTTCCCCCAGAGCCTCGCCGCGGCGCGCCGAGTCAGCAAGCGCAGGATGTCAAAAGCTCCTTGTCCAATAATCAACCCCTCTGCGCCCTCACGAGGACGGGGCGGCTTTTTATATCGTCCGAGCCAAGAGCCCGGCGGAGCCCGGCGAGGGAGACAGACAGAGAGGTGCTTCAAAGTTGGCGCTGGGGGCCCAGGCCCAGCAGCACTCCCCTCTCCTCTGTCCCTCGCACTTCACGCCTGGTGTGCCCAAGCTCGCTCACTCGCTCACTCCCCCCCCTCTCTCTCTCTCTCTCTCTCTCTCTCTCTCTCTCTCTCTCTCGCTCTATATCCCTCTCCCTCTCAGTCGTTCACCCACTCTGTCTCTGTCCATCCTCCTCCTTTCTCTCGCCCCCTTCTCTTCCCCTCATACGGCAGAAGTACCCGCCGACGCGGAACGAAGTGGGATGAGCTAGCGACCTTCGACAAAGTTCCTCTGAGCGGCGAGCAGGACTCTTCCCCCCCCCCCCCATCCTCTCTTCTCTTCCAAATCCGCCCGCACCCTCGTACCACTCCCCCCCCCTCCCCGCCTCGTTTCACCCCAAACCGACAAAGTTTTGAAATGTTCAGTTTTGATTGGGCCATTGGGTCATGAGTTATTGTCTGGTCGGCCCTATGGCCCGGCCAGGGCGCACCTAGACTAGGGCGGAGCGGGGCAGGGCAGGGCCGGGCGGGGCAGGGCGGGCCCCGTGCCAAAGCTGCTTGCCTCGCGCTTATCTGAGGCCCGAGCTGGAACTGACTGGAGAGAGGAGCAAGGGGCGGCTGGACTGTGAAGGCAAAAAATGGGAGAGGAAAATAAAAAGGGGGTGGGGTTTGAAGCGTGGTCGAGGCCTCGGCAGGACCAAAACACCCACCCTGCCACGCCACGCCTCGCCCCGGCACACCTCGCCACACCCCGCCAGCACACATGAAAGACTAAAGACGGCCTAGCGTGCTCGGCGTAATTTGGAGGCACAGCTGACCAGCAGCTGCTGGGAAGTTTTTCGTCACGGACATCCTTCTCTGAGTGAGCCGTTCGTCAGCCGCGGCCCGGTGGAGGGCACGGGGCCCGGTAAGCGAAGCGGGCGGGGGCTGGGGGCGGCGCGCGGTGGGAGGTGGGTTGGGTCGTGGGGCCGTGCCGGGGGCGGAGAGCCCATTTGTCATATTTGTCGTTATTATTATTCCTAAAATCGCCGCCCCCTCGATACGCCTCGCTCACGCTCCCGCGGTGGTGGCGGTCCCGTGTTGTTATTAATCTTGTTTTTGTTTTTTGTTTGGGTTTCGGACGACGACAAGAAATGCCCCGAGGTATTATAATACGGAGAAAAAGAAAGGAAAGAATGGATTTTAAACGACGAGTCACTCCCGCAAACTGATGGCAGTAGGGGACCAAAAGAAATCTAATTTTCTTAAATATTTTTGTAAAGCAAAGTGTATTTTTTTATCGTTGCTTTAGATTTTTTAGGCGGTTGAATTTGTCTTCCCGTCGTCCTAAAACTTGCATCTGCTAATCGACAAGAAAAAGTAACACCTCCTCCTTCCCCCCACGGCGTAAAGATGAGTGGCCAAAAACTCACCACCCCAAGAGGGAGCTTTCGCAAAGAGAGTAGGAAGGAGGGAGTAGAAAAAAATATTGTAAAAAACCTTGGCCGAGTTGGCCCGGTGAAAAGTCTTGTGACTTTCACTGGGTTTTCCTCCTGCCCCGTCGATCCCCGCCGCGCCGCCGCCCTTCCCTCCCCAGCGAGGTCTCACCTCCCGCACCCGAGTTTGGCCAATCGATTCGACGGCGCTGAATTAAACAGATGATTGGCACATGAATAAAAATAACGAAAGCGAATCGGCAGCGCGCTCTCGCTTTGTGTATTCAGCTTGTTCCGAATAATCTTACTCAATCCTTCAATAATTAGCGCCCCGCGGCGCAAATTTCGGCTCCCCTCCCTCCTCCTACCCCCCACCCCCACCCCCCTATTCTTCCGGCATGGCGATTGCAAAATTAGATTTCACGCATTTCCCTCGCTGATTGGCCGTGGCAGGCGCGGGCCGCGCGGGCGCCCTCCTCTCAGTACGCGCACGAGACCGGCCAGGCCGGGCGGACGGAATCCACTTAGCGGAATAAGAACCGACATCTGTGTTGTTTGCTTGCTATTCAATCCCCTGACTTTCCAGAGGTCTTTCATTTTTAGAAAAACTTGGTTTAAGTGTTGAATCTTTATTTTTATTTTTTCTTAAGCGCTCAGACGGCCGGGTCTGGGTCTCCTTTAGGGCCACTTATGCGAGACATGGTGAAAGTAAATTGTGTTTATTGGCTGCAAAAAAAAGTATGCAGATACCGTCGTAGGGTCGTGAAAGCGGGGAGAGGGACAGTGTGAGTAAGGGAGGGCAAGCAAAGGGAAGCCTTTTGCCGTCGAGGGTGGGTGACTCAGGATGAGTCACTCCGAGTAGGGGTCCTTTGGGCTTTGGGGCGCCGCGGACGGCACGGGACGGCCAGGCCCGGGACGACTGTGTCTTTGTCCGCGAAAGGTTGCAATATGCCACGCCCCGCCACGCAGATGTATGGCGGGGCGATGGGCCACGCCACGACGGCGGCGACAGGGGAAGGTCAGGGGAGGAGGGGGGAGGAACGGGGCAGGGGAAGAAGAGGCGGGGGTGGAGAGGGGAGGGGAAGTCGGGACGGTCGCGCGGGCATCGCCGCCCTGAGCGAGACACCGCCGTTTATGGCTTACGCGGTTGTGCTGGCGAAATGTCACACAGGGAAAAGGGCAGGGTGGGGCGGGACGTGGACGCAGAAGGGACGAGATCGGCCCCGCTCCTGCCCCGCCTGGCCACTGCGCTTTATACTCGCCTAGCCTCGCTGGCCTCGCCTGGCCTCGCCTGGCCTCGCCCTACAAAACCTCGCGTATCGCTAAACGGCTAAACCCATAAACCCCCGCGCCAGCCAGTCAGACCCGCCGCTGCCGCAACACCAGCACCGGCAGCGAGATGAAGAAAACCCTCCCCCGCCACGGCCCGCCCCGCCCCGTGACGCCCGCGGAAGCGGAAGGCGCTATCGGAAGCTGGCGGTGAAATTCTACACCGACAGAGAGCTGATGTGAGCACGCCCCGCCACGCCCCGCCACGCCCCGCCACGTCCCCCGGGCCGCACCGCTGCCTCGTGCAAACAGGACTCGTGCGCCGTGCGGCTCTCGGCTGGTCCGTTCGGCTGGTCGTGTTGGTGTCGGGGGAGTCAGGGGACCCGCATTATCACACGGCTGGCGTACACGCACCGACCCAAACAAACCCGCCCCGCCCCGCCCCGGGCAGCCCCGCGCCGCTCTCCCCGCCTCACCCCGCTCAGCCACCACGCCCGCTTCTCTTGCTGGGCGCAATCCTCCCCGGCGCACTTTAGTCGCCGCAGAACGCCGTGCGTGTCGTGACCGCGCCCTGCGCCTCGTCCAGCCCCGCCACGCCACGCCACGCCACGCCACGCCACGCCACGCCACGCCACGCCCCGCGGAGCTGACACGATGATTGGGGACGCCGACGACAGCCTGGTGGACGTGGTCCTGCACGCAAGCAGCACCGAGAGACTGTGCCCGGACGGAGCGGCGTCGGACTCGCCGCTGAAAACAGGTAAAGAGTGACAGTGAAATGAAATGAGAAGGAGGGGGAAGATCGGCTCCGGTGGGGAGGGGGAGGCAAGGCAGAGAGGGGGCAGGATTAATTACGCATCAATCATAAACAGAGGGGGCCGAGGGGAAAGCCGCCTCGCCGCCCACACCTGGCGCCCGGGGAGCGCCGTGGAGGTAGGCAATCTGTGCTCCCGCTGCGCGGCCCCGCCGTGCCGTGGTGCCTACCCCGCCCAC
>NW_026267265.1:14316-14465 GCF_000697945.3 Frankliniella occidentalis | reverse complement strand
GGAGGTAGGCAATCTGTGCTCCCGCTGCGCGGCCCCGCCGTGCCGTGGTGCCTACCCCGCCCACACCTGGCGCCCGGGGGGCGCCGGGGAGGTAGGCAATCTGTGCTCCCGCTGCGCGGCCCCGCCGTGCCGTGGTGCCTACCCCGCCC
>NW_026267265.1:14100-14266 GCF_000697945.3 Frankliniella occidentalis | reverse complement strand
GGAGGTAGGCAATCTGTGCTCCCGCTGCGCGGCCCCGCCGTGCCGTGGTGCCTACCCCGCCCACACCTGGCGCCCGGGGAGCGCCGGGGAGGTAGGCAATCTGTGCTCCCGCTGCGCGGCCCCGCCGTGCCGTGGTGCCTACCCCGCCCACACCTGGCGCCCGGGG
>NW_026267265.1:11428-13780 GCF_000697945.3 Frankliniella occidentalis | reverse complement strand
CCCCGCCCACACCTGGCGCCCGGGGGGCGCCGGGGAGGTAGGCAATCTGTGCTCCCGCTGCGCGGCCCCGCCGTGCCGTGGTGCCTACCCCGCCCGGCGCTCTCCGTGCCGCTCCAGCCTAAAACGGTGAAATGAGATGGCAAATTTTTGATGTTCGGCGTCGAGACAAATGACCACCCTTTACGGTATCTCTCCATATTTCCGCGGGGAGCGGCGGCAGCGGAGTAGCCGGTCCAGTATGACACATGCCGGATGCCTGGCGGAGGCTGCGCGCTTACTGCCAGAGGAACGTCGGCACGTCCGGTATTTCCATTATCTCGTGTTGGCTCCGAGTTTGTCGCCGCGCCGCGCCCCGTCACGACACCGCCCGGGCGGCCCGGCCGCCGCCGCTTCTTCTCCTCGTCGTCCACAAGCAGGCAAAGTAAGGCAAGTTGTTCGTGACGGTGCCGCTGCTGCGCGCCGGCCTTGCCACGTGACGGGAGACGGGACGGGCGAGGCCTTCAGTACATAGAACACTGACAGCGGCGGCGGGAAGCTTCACTCAAAAACTTCCACGCCAAAATGGGATGGGAGAAAGAAGAAGAAGAAAAAAAAGATGAGTAAAATGAAACGTGGCTCGTAAAGGGAGAGTTTAATCGTAGCGGAAAATTACATCGCGGAGCGCGAGGGGCCCGGGAGTAATGTGTTTGCCAGGCGGGGCGGGGCGGGGCGGGGCGGGGCGAGGGCGGCCGAGAGCCGACTGTCGTGTTGTTCTCTGGTCCTGCACCGAGTGCGACCTGGTGCAGCATCCGTCCCCGGCCCGGAGCGGGGCTGCCGCTGCGCGCCGTGTGCGGTCAAGGGCAGAGAGATCCCCATCGCGCAGCGAAAACAATCCGGGGGAACGTAAACAAGCAGTGATGTTTCATTAACCTGCGCGAGCCCCACACGGGGCCCGACCCGGCCCTCCCCGTAGTAATCTCGTTTATGTATTTCACGCTCAATTTTTCCCGCCGCGCGTGACCTCGGCGTGGGCGTGCCGGGCGTTGCTGGGCGTGCTTTAATTACCACACCTTGCTGCCTTGCGCCCCATCCCCCCCCCCATGCGCGTGCAGGTGGTGCCGCGCGGTAGTGGAGGAGAGAGGCCCTGCTGCTCTCGGCCTGTTCACCCCTCACTAACCTTCCCCTGACCCCGCGCACCCCCAACCAGAGCAAGGATCGCTGCGCGGATGTGCTATGAGACGTCGTGTGGGTGCCTTACTTTGGCGAGGGCGGAGGTAGGTGGTGGGGTTGGAAACGCAAAACCTAAACTGTCGAACGTGATGGAGAAAAGCGGTTGTATTGATCAAAATGAAGGAAGCATTGGTAAAGTTAATTTTGGTATATGAAAAGTTGTTTTTTTTCAAATCCATTTGAATTACAATTATTGCCGTTTTCAAACCCTTTCTTAACGTGTTTTCAGCCGCAGATCGCGCCGTACTGCTGTCCAAGGTGACCGCGGGCGAGGAGGACCCCGAGGAGGCCGCGGAGCGCCGCAGCCAGTGCTGCTGGGTGCTCGTGCTCGTGCCCAGCTGCTCGCTCATCCTCACCGCCGCGCTCGCCACGCTCACCGTGGGCGCGCTCATGGCCGCCTCGTGCTCCGTGCAGGCGTGAGTGTTGTGCCGCTTATCTCGCTGTTGTTTACGTATTCGTCTGGGTCGGGACCGGCCGGGCCGGGCGGACCGCGCTGGACGAGGGTCGAGAGTTGTAATTACGTATTGTGACTCCCCGCCCAGTTGACCCTCTCCGTGAAGAAGCGGGGAGGTGCTCCTAGCGCCCCTCCACATCCTCACCGTCTCACCGTGTACCCACGTTGTTTGCTCACAGGCAGTACGAGGAATCGTGTCACGTGGTCCGCGAGGCCATCCTCAACTCCACGAGCAAGGACCTCCTCCTACCCCGCTCTTCTTTCAGGGTGAGTGCCTCGGGTCCAACAAACTCGCTGTGTTGATGGTTTAAATTAACATTTTTTGTCCCATTTGTTGTTGTTATTTCATTTGACACCCTTCGCTCGGGCCCTGCAGGTGGAGTCGGCGGACTCGACGCACGTGACGGTGCGCCACATGTCCCCCGTGAACGGCGCCCAGTACCACGTCTACTTTCTGCTCAAGTCGGGCGAGGACCACTCCTGCACGTGTCTGGTGAGTATCTGAGGACCCCATCTTGCGTGTTGGCCGGACTGGGTAAAGCCGACAGCGCACTGACAGCCCGGCGACAGGCCCGGCTCTGTGGGCGGGGGCGGAGGCGGACAGGGCAGGGCAGGACACCAGTGAGCACGTCGCCGCCGACACCGCCGGCCTTATATGCGGAGCCTCGTGCGGAGCTCCTCCGCCCCCC
>NW_026267265.1:8543-11378 GCF_000697945.3 Frankliniella occidentalis | reverse complement strand
ACCCCCACTCCGCCCCAGGCCGGCTGCTGTTCAGTGCCCAGTACGCCATGACATGTTTGCTCTCTCAACTCTGAAAACCACGCTGAGGCTGAGGCGGGCTGAGGCCGGCTGAGGCCGCCGAGACCTGGCTAGCCTGCGCGAGCAGCGCCGGCAGGGCAGCACTCCTCGTGCCCTTCAGAGAGGCTCCCGACGTGCCCCCGCGACCTCGTCCTCACTTTAGCGCGTCCTTCTCTGTCGCCAGACCCTGGCGGCGTCCAGCATCTGGTTCCAGCCGGACGACGCCGGTGCCGGCTACTGCGCCCTGCAGCACCTGACCAACTTGGGCCTGACCGTCCGCAACTCCACCGAGCTCTCCTGCAACAGCCGCGCGCTCAGCGTCTGCCACCCGCCGCCGGCCACACCCTCGCCGCCCTTCGGACCCATCGGCCCCCTTACTCTGCCCATTGTACCCCCTCCCATGCCCTGACTGCCTTTACCCAGGAGAGAGAAAACGAAACGACTGTTGAAATACATTTTGTTTATTCGTTAAGTTACATAAACTCTCTACATCTCTAGAATCGCTTTATTTACAGGGCCCGCTTAGAGATATAAGCAAGGCGTTTGATTACGTATTACATAAGGTTTCCATCACAGCCTATAACAGACAACAACAAACAACAACAATAATCCAGAAGTAGAACTTCTAGTCAATCACATCAAGCAAACACAGCCTACTCCTCAACGGTGATCATCCTGGTCAGACCCACCGCGGCCCCGTTCCCGACGGCGTGCTGCGGCTCCTCCGACGAGGCCTTGCCGTGCTCGCTGTCCTCGTCGCCGTCCCCCTCGCCCTCGTCGCCCGCGCCCTCCTCCTCGTCGGGCGCGCTCCCCTGGAAGCCGGCGCAGAGGCGCGCGATGGACGCCGCGGCCCGGAACACGGTCTTGGCGTGCTGCTTGCGCATCTTTTTCTTCCACTGTTCGTCCCTGGACGGCATCCCGGCCAGGAAGGTGGCCATCTCGGGCTTGTCCGGGTCGGCGATGCTCATGACGGACACGCAGCCGTCCACCGTCCCCAGGACGATGCACAGCCCGTCGTCGGTCGAGTCGATGGCGGACAGCTCGGCCGCTACACGGTAGTTTGCGATCATCTTCGCATCCGCGGTCCTGTGCGCGTTACAATTTGTCAGTTTGAACTCTGCTCCGAAATCAGCGACGCTAAGCGCCCTACACTCTATTTTTGCCACCTACCTGAAGAGCCTGAGCGTCTTCCTGCCGCTGTGGTAGTACAGTACGTACTCGTCCGTCTTGTTGAACCGGCAGATGATGGTGAAGACGCCCTCGGCCACCTTGGGGATGAAGGTCCTGACGGTCGCGCCCTTCTTGAGCTCGAGCAGCTCGAGGCCGCCGCGGGCGGGCGCGCACAGGCCGAAGCGGCCGTCCTTGGTGCACGAGCCGCCCCACTTGGAGATGGCGCGCACCAGGCGCTTGGTGCGGATGTCCAGGACGCTGCCCTTGTCCGGGTCGATGACGGCCAGCAGGTGGCCCTTGTTGGGCATGGGCACCAGCTGCAGCACGTCCTGTAGGCGAGAGTGGGGGCTTTGAGTTTCCCGCAAACACATTACGCAGCCGCACGGGCCGCACGTGGGTGGCTTCTGGGTACCCTGCCTTGGGCACAGGTGCGCACCTTGACGCCGACGGGCTTGAGGGGCAGCCTGTGGATGAGCTGGCCGTTCTTGGCCGAGTAGACGACCACGGCCTCGCGCGCGCCCTTGTCCGAGGCGATGACGCACAGGTGCTGGCCGTCCGAGGTGACGACGGCCGGCCTCCAGGACGCGCCCGGGGCGACGCGGACCGACCAGTCGAACGAGAACACGCGGGCGCCGCCTGGGGGGAAGCAAAGGGTCGGTTGAGGTGCGGATGAAAGACAAAGAAGAGCAGCACGGTGGCGCTGCCGGTGCAGAACTCGTATTCCGATCCAGGCTTGCAGGAAGGAAGCCCGCAGCATCGCGTGGGCGAGGCGGCGACAGTGGGTGGACGGCGCGGCGGGGCGTGGCGGGGCAGGGGCGGCACCATCGGTAAATACTACAACGATGGAGGGGGCGGGGGGTGCGGGGGCGGGTGCAGCCATGCGGTAGTTGTGCTGCGCTGCAGTGTTTCGGAGTTGCTGACGCCGTGCTGGCAAGAAGGGCGTTGGCGAGGACGCCTGTCAGCGGCCCTTCCCTACACCCCACACCACCCGGCCCCGTCCCCCTCGCCGACTACATGTAGGACGGCGGCTGCTACACGGTGCTGTACGGACGGTGCTGCACGGCTGGTGCTACAGTACACGGGGTGCTCGTGACATCGCGACGTTCAACACGCCGCGCTCAGAAACAGACCTCGTCGTCGGTGGGGTGCCGACGGGACCGAGTGGGGACGGTGGGATGGAGAAGGGGGCTCCCACCAGAAGTCGGTAGTTAGCGGCGGCACAGCGGCACCCTGCTCCTGTCGTTCCCTTTCGCCGCCATTTGCAAACAACTAATAAGCCGGTGGTAGTGAGAGAGAACAGAGGCTGAATTTGGGGACGAAGTGAAAGTGGGTGTGTGTGCGAGAGAGAGCGAAGGGTGAAGGAGGACAAGGGGCGAGAGAGGGGTATGGTGGCAGCAAGGCAAACAAGGGGCGGTTGGGAGTGAGGGACAGAGTTTCTTTTGGTTAGTGTTCTTCGAGCGCGGGGTCGGGAAGACGGGGTAGGATAGGAGAGTACGGGTGGTCCTCTAAATGAAGCTGGTGTGGGTGTGGCAAGGACTAGCGGGGACACCCCCTCCCCACCCCTTCCGTGTGAGTAGAGCGCCCAGCCAAGTGTGGTGTAGCCTCAGG
>NW_026267265.1:5265-8493 GCF_000697945.3 Frankliniella occidentalis | reverse complement strand
GGGGCAGGGGGGCTGGAATGACTGTGGCGCCACAGATAAGGGGCACCGCCCGGGGGACAGACTTTCGGCTCCACGCTAAAGGCCAAATTTTAGAACTAACACCGCTCCGCTAACAAAAGCGCCTGGCGGACACCGCTGGTCGGCAACGTCGGCAAACGGGGGCGAGCGCAAAAAAATATTGGTGCAGCAGTCTGCATGGCTCGGTCCTGTGTGCGCTGTGCGCGGCTGCGCGCTATAGCGTGTCGGGGCGTGGCGCCGCTAACGAGAAGCAAACACTGACTGGGCAGGGCGCGCGCCGTGGCGGTGGCCGTGGCCCTGGAGGGCTCCGCGTTGGGTGCGGCGTTGGCGGGGCTGGGCCTGGACACGGCCAGGAAGCGGGTGCCGTCCTCCAGCAGGTCCAGCTGGCGCACGCCCTGCTGCTCCTCCTTGAAGAGCACCTGCAACGAGAACATGAGGCCGTCGGTGTGTGGTCGGGACGGCCGTTCAACACCAACCACCCCTTTTCGGGGGACGTTTTACAAGTAAATTGTTGACAGCTTTCCTCACCTGCTCCGTCAGCCTGTTCCAGATGAGGATGTTGCCCGACTCGGCCGACACGATGTAGCGGCCGTCCTGCGTGATGGCGGCGTGCGTGACGATGGCGCCGAGAGGCGAGTCTGCCAGGCGGGTGAGCAGGCGGCCCACCCGCAGGTCCCACACGCCCACGCAGCCCCGGGTCACCGTCACGGCCACCCCCGCGGCCTGGCACACACTGCGCACGGAGCCCACCGGTCAGTTCAAGAAGAAGTATAGTAACTGCTCACCACAGGAGTCATGTCCGAGCCTCACCAGATGGAGTCGATCTGCAGCTCGTGCCTGTCGATGACGTGCACCTGCTCGAAGATGTTGTTGATGTTCCACACCTTGACGGTGCGGTCGATGGAGGACGTGACGACCGAGTTCCACGAGCCGACCGTCAGCGGCTCCAGCTGGATGATGCGGCCGAAGTGCGCGTCCAGGATCTTGAGCAGCGCCGCGTCCTTGAGGTTCCAGACGTAGAGGCTCTTGCGCACCCCGGCCACGGCGTAGTCGCGGCTCGCCGAGATCATGATGGAGTTGGACGAGAGCATCCTGGTGGAGATGTTCCGCGTGCCGTGCGGCAGCCACAGGGCCGTGGCCGAGTCCTTCGGCAGCCCCCGGCGCCGCTTGCGCTTCGCGGGCGCCCCCACGTCGTCGACCTGAGCCTCGGGCTGCTGTTGCTCGCCCTCCGGAGCCGCGTCTGCGTCGCGCTCCTGTTCCTGCTCCTCCTCGTCCTCCTCCTCCTCGGCGAGCGGGTCGGCCATGGGGTCCTGCTCGGCTTGCATGTCCCTCGACAGGTCCCAGACGATGAAGCCGTTGCTGGTCGTGCCCAGAAGGGCGGCGTGCGCGGGGGCCAGCTTGAGCTGCAGCAGCATCTCCCGCTCATCCATCCCTGCAGACAGAGCCCCGTTCGTTAGCCCCACCTGCTAGCAGCTGCCCCACCCCCCGCCGTGAAGCCCCTGAGCTGCGTACTTACGGGGACAGGGGAGTCGTCGTTCGAACTCCCAGCGGCCGGCCTCGGCATTGAGCACGTACTTGGAGACGGCCGCCACGCCCGGCTCCGTGCAGCAGTAGAGGGTCTTCTTGTCGGCCGTTAGCACCATGGCGCTTCAAAAGAAAACCAAATTGTATTTGTTTACCTTCCCAAAAGTGTACCATCCGTGGATTTCATTATCCTCTACAACCACGGCCTTCCTCACCTGTGGAAGTCGAGAGGCTCAATTTCTCCGGACACCAGTTTGGTGCGCAGCCGCATGGCCGGGTCATCCAGCGATCCGCTCCAGTAAATCTGGCGATACTCCTCCAGGCTGGTCATGTCGAGCAGCAGGAGCGGGCGGGTCTTGGGGTCCTCCGGGGTGGTGCCCTTCTCCTGGATGCCGCCGCGCATGTCGAAGCGGCACCAGGACCCAGCGCCGTAGACCAGCACGTTGGTGTTGAGCAGGTACACGCCCACGACGGGCTCCTCGTCGCGCAGGGCGTTCTCCAGCAGGAAGAACTCGCTCGTCAGCATGTTGAGCAGCACGGACTGGTTGTTGTTGGTGAAGGCGGCGGCGTAGCGGTTGTCCGGGCTCAGCACCAGCATCTGCATGATGCCCTCCAGGCCGGGGTTCACGTCGCGCGTCATGTCGCTCGTGGACAGGTCCCAGGTGATGAAGCGGTTCGAGATGGACACGATGTAGCGCAGGTCGCCCGTGAGGCAGAAGGCGAACACGGCGAACTGGTGACCCTCGAGCGAGTACTGGCGACATGCACATATAAAACGCTGTGTAAGTTCTCAAGGAAAGCCAAGGCAGAGACTTTCGGTTTCTCTCCACCGGTCTCTCCTTCCACCGTGCTCGGTGTACCCTTTATTTCGTTCGCCATACCTTGAGGGGTCCGCCCGGCGTGTGCAGGCAGTGGTACAGAGGCAGCAGCGCGCAGTGGGCGGGGCCCTTCTTGTCGCAGTCCTGCAGCAGCATCTTCACGTTGGGGTTGACGCCGATCTCTGGCAGCAGACGCCCCACCAGCTGCGGGGCCAGCATGTTGGGGTACACGCTCAGGATGGCGCCGCCGAGCCTGAGCGCGTCCGCCACGAGGTGCAGCTCCCTGCCCGAGGCCAAGCAGTGCGTCAGCACGGAGAGCAACGCTCGAGGAGGAGGTTTCTCCTAGAGAGTGGCTAGGTACATGTCGAGAGAAAACTAAATTGTTGCAACCATAGAATACAAGAGGGGAAAAAGAAGACTGTTTGCTGTCCTATTGGCATCGATGAACAATGGAAGGTAAAGTTTGTCAACTTCTACAATAGAGCAAAATAGAAAGGATTTAAACACGCAGCAGGTACAAAGAGTAAGTAAAGTTTTACATCTACCTAAAAAGATTACTGAGCATATACAGAGAAGGTACTATGAGCAAGTTCATTTCTAATAGATACTGTGCTACAAAAATAGAAAGGTATTAAACAAAGTACAGAGACAAAGGACAGAGGTTCAAGAAGAAATAATGCACTTGTAAAAAAATGTGGAAAATGTGGGATAGTAAGAAGAATATGAATATGAAAACTGATACGGTGAAGAATGTGGAAGAAGAAGAAGAGGAAGAAGAAGAAGAAGAAGAAGAAGAAGAAGAAGAAGAAGAAGAAGAAGAAGAAGAAGAAGAAGAAGAAGAAGAAGAAGAAGAAGAAGAAGAAGAAGA
>NW_026267265.1:0-5215 GCF_000697945.3 Frankliniella occidentalis | reverse complement strand
GGGAGCAGAGAGCAATAATATCAGTGGAGTGCCTCGGGCTGCAGGGGAAAATTTTGATACGAAAGTAATCGAGCATTTTGGAGGTAATTCGTCCCTCCCCCCGGCGTCACCATCACCTCTCCTACCGGTCGGAGCCACTCGAACTCGTTACATTAATGGCACGAACAAGTAAGAAACCAAAGCAGGGCGGGCCGTGGGCCACACACTCACCGCGTGGCGTCGCGGTCGTCGATGTTGTTGCACGCGTCCTCGAAGTCGGAGAGGACGGCCTGGAGCGGGCAGGAGGACAGCTTGGCGTGCAGCCACTCGTAGTTGAAGAGGACGTGCTCGTAGAGGTCCTTGAACCGGCGCGCGCGGACCATGTGGTACGGCATCTCGCCAAACTGTGTGAGCAAATGATAAAAGTTTGCGCCCCCGGAAGGAGAGGGGACAGAGAGAGAGGGGGAGGGGCTGAAATCTACTCTCTGCATCCACCCCTCCCTCTCCTCCTAACCACTCTCGCCCCTTGACTGACACCTCTACCACCGCGTCCCGTGCCCCGCCCCGCCTCCTCGACCGCCACACCTTCCCTCAACTCACACCGGCTGTCTACAAAAGTGATGGCGGTCACCGTGCCAGGCCAGGCAGGATGGACACTGCAAACGTGCAAAGTCAAAAACTTTGGCCAAATTAAGGGGAGGCGTTTCAACTACTCCAGTTCTAGTATCTCAACCAAAATCATCCCAAGCGATAATTTTAGATTCATTCATTATGCCCGCATAAGAGTCCTAACCGGGGGCCGGGTCGACGAGTGGAGGGTCCTGCATGTTTCGCTTGATGTCTAGGAAGGGTATAAACGGAAATTACAGTGTATACCGACCGTTCAGTACCCGATCGTTTATTCAAATGTTCGAAGATTCGAAAATCTGTCAAGACTATCCATCTTGCGTGTAAGTATTTTTTAAACATATTATGTCCGAGGTGAAGGTGCGCGAACAGTCGAGAACCTCGGTGTTCACCGCTCCTTTCCCGCCCAAACTCATTTTCCGCGCTACGGACTTGCCTTTCGTAAGTTGTACCGCGACACCTTGCCGTCCTTGGTGTAGAACACGAGCGGCTGCACGGGCACCTTACGGTCCGCCGACCCCTCCTTGTCCGTCAGGTTGAACCTAAAAGGCGCCGAGAGGCGGATAAGACAGCAGCTTCCTGTTGACCGCACGACCCCATCCGCCTGTCGGCCGTCCCCGGCCGGGCCGGGCCGCGCGCCAAAACTTTTCCCAAGGTAGCTCACCTGTGCCTCTGGATCTCGGTGTACTTGAAGGGCTTAGGGTTCCCGCCGCCCCAGATGCCGAGGTAGTAGTCGGCGATGGACGAGTGGAAGTACATGGCCATGTTCATGTTCTTGAAGTACCGCTCCTTGGCCGTGTCCCGGAACTGCCTTCAAGCCAACGAAAAGAGGGGGAGGGGTGGGTGAGCTTGTCCTGACGGGATCGAACATGACCCTGGCCTCATCACAGCGACGCTCGCCCCGGGCGATGACCGACCTGTGGTACCAGTTCATGACGCTGACGCCGTCCGCCTCGCGCTCGCTCAGGTAGTTGGGCAGGTCGTTCCGGATGCGGGTCCAGAGCAGCGGCGGGATGCGGCGCACGGGCGGCATGTGGTACTGGTACACGTCGTCCAGCACGCGGTCGTCCAGCGAGATGAGGTCCTCCAGCTCCGACTCGGACAGGCCGCTCTTGGCCGCCGTGATGTAGGCGAGCGCGTGGAACACGAGGATGCGGCCGTGCTGCTTCTCGATCCGCTCGAACAGCATCATGATGGAGTCCATGACGGTGGCGGCCAGGTGCGTGTCCTGGGGCTTGGTGTACGAGCGCCAGCGGCAGATCTCGGCGAAGACGAGCTTCACGAAGATGGGCAGCGAGCACGAGCTGATGGCGTTGGACACGAGCCGCCACTGGTAGTTGGTGAGGTCGCGGCACGCCGTGCGCATCCACATCCTGGAGTCACGGAAAGACATGTTAGCAAGTGGCGAGTATCGAGCTGGGTATGTGGGCACTTAGATTGCTTACTTGATGACCTGCATGGCCAGGTCCTCGCCGAGGGCCGTCACCTCGATGAACTGCTCCTCCACGTCCAGCATCCTCCGCAGGAGGTGGTACTCGCGCGACACCTCCGGGTTGTCGGCTTCGGCAGCGCAGGACACGATCAGCTTGCAGTAGGGCGGCAGGCGCGTCGGCAGCCACGACACCTTGTTGGCGTCCTGCGCGCCCGTCAGCTGGTCCACCGAGTCCAGGAACACGATGAGGGGCTGCTCCTTGGTGGCGCAGGTCAGAAGGTGCTTGAAGTGGGCCGTCAGGGGCACCAGGTCGTCGGGAATGTCCTCGTAGGGGAGCATGAAGTTGTACGAGATTTGCTGGCAGATGGAGATGAGGGTGGGCGTGAGCGCGCTCGAGTCAGGCGTCGTGCCCAGGAAGCGGATGACGCAAACTGGCCTCGCCCCGGGAAACCATTCTGTGGAAGAGTTGCCCGCTGACATGGCAAGCAGGGACGTCTTCCCGCAACCGCCCTCGCCGTAGAGCACCAGGGGCTTCTCGTACTCGCCGGACACGTAGCGCTGGATGCGGTCCAGCTCCTGCTCGCGCCCGTAGAACACCTGCGCAAGGACAAAGAGGGTGTCAGCGAGGCGCGCAGAGTACAGCAAGAGCGACTCCAGGATCACTGACCTTGACTGCGTTGTTACAGGCATGCAAGTGCTGCAGGATCTCGGTCACGATCTGGCCCTGGGCGCTCGAGTCCTCCTTGCGCATGGCGCGGTCCACCAGCTTGGTGATGTTGCGGTAAAAGTGCGTGATGAAGTGCTGCAGGTACTCCTCGTGCGTCTCCGTGTCGAGCCCCTCGCGCCCGATCCACTCCACCGTGTAGCGCTGGTAGTTGCTGGCCTCGATCTTGGCCGTGAGCCGCTCGTCCCGCAGGTTGGCCATCAGCTTGGAGGCCTCCGTGTCCAATGAGCGATTCAGCACGTCCAAGAAAAGCGAGGCCTTCTTCAAGTTCTGCAGGTTGATGTTGTTGATGTACCGGACGTAGGCCAGGCAGCTGTTCTTGGTGTTCTTCACGCTCAGGATGCCGTTGATCACCTCGCGCTCCGTTACTGGGAAAAAGAAAACAAATGAGAACGGACTTCGCCGAAGTCGTCAGAGACGCCCAAACCTCTCCCGCCCGACTCACCCGACATGAAATAGTTGTGCATGGCGTCCCTGTCCATCTTCCCTGCGGCGAACAGGGTGGCGGACGCCTTGCGAAGGAGCTTCTGCATCTTGCCCAGTGTGTCCCACCACACGGCCTGGTCGTGCTGCTGCAGCTTGGGTATCCGCTGTGACCACCGGTGATTAAAACAGTTAAAGCTCCACGCCCTAAATTAAAACGTGCGTGACTATCTGTCATTGTGCGAAAAAGAAAAGACGCGAACTTTTGGGCAATAAGGAACGCTGGTCACCGCTGGCCTGGACACCGGACTGCCACCTTTAAGAAGAGGCTGGTCCGTGGGCAATTGCCGCGCCACTTTCCCCCTGACCAGTTTGCGCACCGCAACCCTTTCCCCCGCTCTCGCTAAGGAGGCCTTCGCCCCCCGGCCCGCGCCCGCGCCCGGGGCCTCCCACCTCGACGGAGTGGAAAATGAAGGAGAGCCCTGGGTTCGATCCGTGGGCCGGCGGTGCGGCTGGGGCGTGGCGTGGCGAGGCGTGGCTCCGCCGTGCCAGCCTGGCGGCCCCAGCAGCCCCAGAGCTGCTTCCTTATTCCTTCAAACCAGACGAGTTTGGAGCAGCAATTCATCTCCAGCCAGATGAAGGGATGGGGCCGGTACGGGGAGGGAGGGGGGGGGGTGCTCGATGGACAAAAGATCATTTCGAACCAGAAAGTATGGACGAGTCTCCCGCGGGGAGGGGAGCGGGCCGGAGGGGACAGGCCTCCTGCCACAGGCTGTGGCTCTCCGATGAAAAGCTCGCCGTGCTGGTTTCATTTTTAAAACAGGGAGGGTGAGGGGCGGAGAGGTTGCCGCTGAAGGGGGTTTCCAATGGGAGCGGAGCGGGCGCAGGGGAGAGTGCCGCCACGGCGGGGGCCGCGCGGCGACAGCCGATGTGTATGTGGTGATTAAAAATGCCGCATGCCTTGTTGTTGAAGTTGATGAGGATGGAGGAGATGGGCTGGAGCACCGACACGGGCGGCACGGCGTTGCTGTCCTTCCGGTACCACGTGTCCAGCAGCACCACGTCCGTCCCCGTGGAGGCCAGCTCGTCGCGCAGCATCTGCAGCTCGGACGACACGATGTACGTCGGGATGGGTCGGTAGCCGTACTTCTGGCCCAGGAACACCTGCACAGGCGGAAGCATTTACAGTGAAGGCGCCCTCTCTCAACGACAAAGCGCCCGCGAAGTGCAGGGTAGGCCAACCCGCCAAGCAGCTGTGTGAAGTCGGTGGCCCGCCTCCGCCGCCCCCTACACGCCCAAGTGCGAAGTGCGGGGGCTCGGCCAGGTAAACGTTTTGAGCCTAAAGACCCAACGAAAGCTCCCTCGGGTCAGTTTGGTAAACATGCAGCCTGCAAACAGCTTATTAGAGGTATCGGTATATGCTTCACCCTTTTCCATCACAGAGAGCTTTCCATTTTTACGAAGCAAAAAGAACACGAGCTGGAATCTAACTGAAAACTCACCGGCAGCAGGGTGCAACTGGCGGGGTTCTCGTCTGCTCTTTATTTCGTTTACCCTCGCCGGACTACCGCAGCCGTTTCCGCAATAAGTTCAGTTTCACCCCCCTTCTCCTTCCCCGCCCCCGCGCTCTGCAACTCCTCTGTCGAGGGGTTTCGTTCATCACCGCGGAGGTATTCACTTTGATCCGCGACTAGTGAAAAGACTTGGAGGGCTTATTGAGCTCTGCGGCGGGGTGGAGCGGGGCCGGGCCGGGCCGAAGCCGACCGGCCGGGTGCGCGGGCGGACAGTTCCCTGTCAAAGTGGAGGCGTACCCCACCGCCCCGTCGCCCCGTCGTCCCGCCACCCCGCGGGGCGACGCAATGTGAACGTGAATAACATGTTGCATGCGCAGCTACCCCTCCCACCTCCTCTGCCCCCCGCCGCCCTCGGCACTCGTAAGACCCTTAATTTGCCGCTCCATTTAGAGGGCGAGCCGGAAGGGGCCGTATCCCCGCAATCAATCAAAGTCGCTTCCGACGGGGCGGGGTGGG
>NW_026267264.1:686213-686472 GCF_000697945.3 Frankliniella occidentalis | reverse complement strand
GCTATGTGCTTGCCAACTTTGTTGTTTATAATTCACCCACCATTTGCTCAGCTTTTTCGCAGTATGGGAGTATTGCAAAACAATACAAAGTAAATGGTTTGCAGTTGAAGACCTGTGTGATGTATTAGTTAAAACTTAGCAGCAGGCGCTCGGAAGGCCAGGTGCAGCGGTCTGTGTCTCTCTCTGCTACTCGCTTCCTCTCTTTCTCTCCTTGCGCGGGACGGACGGAAGCGGTGCGTTTTCTTGACGGACGGTGCGC
>NW_026267264.1:685099-686157 GCF_000697945.3 Frankliniella occidentalis | reverse complement strand
ACTGTCCAATAGTTAGAAGGGCAATACCAAGAGTACCGAGGATTGCCGTAGATGCCACTAGCAAGTCAACTCGGTAGCTGTGCTCTTGTAAGTGTGCAGCTCCTTTGTTGAACACTTCCTTAGCTTAAATGTAAACTTTGTAAGCATTCCAAGGAGGATTTCCACAATTACACATGCACAATCATAGATTTAAACACTTGCGATAGTGTACTCTACGTAAAGTTGAACACCAGCAAGTATTCTACTTGCAGTTGCAATGACACTTGCAAGTGTTAGGCAATTGCACTCTTAGTTTATCAGTGTGGTGACAGGTACACGCCTCCGTCCAAGAGACATTGTTCGAATACGCTGCAGAGAGTTGTCGAGTCTAGATGCATCCCGTTGCATAATGCAAGTAATCACTGCAGACTGGAGGGAAGGCGACATGCGCCGTCACCTTGAAGCAGACGCTTAGGCAAATTTTTGAAGAGCACCGTCAAAGGGGGAGAAGAAAAGATAAATAACCACTTGGCCGAAAGACATAAAAAGAGGCGTTACGGTAAAAATGACAGGTGCATGTTGAAGCACGAGCCTGCAGGGCCATGAACAACAGGTGTATGGTAAAGCACGACCCAGGCACTGGAAAAACAAAGACACTTCGTCGCATCTGTATAAGATATTAACGGTACAGTGCCTTATAAAGGTACTACACTTTAGGACTTTTATGTCTCTTTAGTACCATTACAAAGGCATTAAATTAAAAATTCCTTTCGCACCCCTAAAGGTGTGCAAATATACGAGTGAGTGAATCTGTCAACGCTGCATCTGCCCCCCCCTAGAGGGGCACCCCTAGAGCGGTGGGCGACTCATGCGAGACTGAAGCCCCCGCGACCCTGGGGCACGCCGCCGTGTCAGCGAACTGCAGTCCGACATCCCTTAATCGACGGTCTCTTGTGACGCCGCGCTCCGCGAAGATTGTGTAGCACACCACACCGAGAATATGGCAATTTTGATTCAAAGGAATTTTTACATACTGTAATTTTGCCTTTGAATTATGTAGAAACATTTCTTTGATTCAT
>NW_026267264.1:683928-684413 GCF_000697945.3 Frankliniella occidentalis | reverse complement strand
TCAGAGTGGCAGCCGGGCCGCGCCGAGGCGAGCTGGACGCCCTTTGCCCCTCAACATGACGGCGACGGCATGTCGATACAGACAGCCGTTCTCTGTCCAATTTTTATTTATTTTGTTTTGTTGCGATTATTGAGATTGAGAACTGGACAAACATTATGCCCTGCAAACTAAGGTGTGATATTGTCCAATAGTTATAAGGGCAATACCAAGAGTATCACACTTGAAAGTGAAGTACTCCAAAGGCACCACACTTAAAAGTGCAGTACCACACATGTATCACACTAGGTTTTCAGAGAAAGTATTGGTGTGATACATGTGTGGTACTAGACTTTAAAGTGTGATTCACATGTGTGGTACTACACTTTCAAGTGCGATACATGTGTGGTAGTGGACTCTAAAGTGTGATACCTCTGGTATTGCACTTACAACTGTCAGACAGTATCACACTTGAGTTTCCAGAGTGGACTCGAGTGAGCCGAGGGAGA
>NW_026267264.1:682898-683838 GCF_000697945.3 Frankliniella occidentalis | reverse complement strand
GGCGCCTGTCTCCCCACTCCCCCCTTTTCAAACCAAACTCCGTCGGCCACTGGCCCACCTTAAAAAAAAAGAAGAGAAACGCCGTACGATTCTGCTCTTGATTATTCCAAAACCGCAGCAGGATGAGATGTTAAGTGCGCATTTATTATTTACGTCGACTATCGTTTGCGTCTGTGAAGTAAATGCGTACGGTGCATTAAATGCTTGAAGAGAGCGAAGTTGCAGTGTGCGTCGAGTGTTGTCACCCACTTTTATTGTCCCTGCAGGCTGCTCCCGCGGGGAGTTGGGGAGAGGGAGGGAATGGGGGGAGGGGGGCACTTGAAATAGAACTTTGCGTTGCTTCGGGTGGACGCGGTGTCATCGCGTGTCAAGAGAGTGGCGCACATTGATCGGCTCCGGCCAGCGTGCTGTCTCTGTCTTTCTCTTCTTTCTCTCTGTCGCTGCATGACTCTGTCTTTCTCTGTCTCACTGTCTCGAGGGTGCGCTGCGGGAGGGTTTGTCGCTCTGACCCGAGTATGCCCCGACGAGCCGGCGAGCTGTGTCTGAAAGTTGCCCCTCGTTTTCTGTTCGCAGGTGAGTGAGCTGGCTGGCGCTGCTGCGCTGTGGACGCGGCCGGCGGCGGGAGCGACGCGCGGTCAAGGTGACTCCCGCGCGCTGCTGGGCTCCTGAAGCGTGCGGCCGCCTGGGCCGACGCAATGCCATTCAGAGACACGCGCACGGACGTATTCAGCAAACATGTAAAATGACTGCTTGTTTCGAACAACAAGCTACCACCGGCGATTAAAATAGTACCCTTTTTTGCCAGGGAGGGGGGTTGGTATATTTAAATTGCGAGTGTGAAAAAGGTACTCATTTGATCGGCATACGTAGCAATGTGTGCGTCACTTGTGGAGCCGGGGGGGGGGGGGGTCGCATTTGCCATGCAAGTGGCGACGTGGCC
>NW_026267264.1:678150-681452 GCF_000697945.3 Frankliniella occidentalis | reverse complement strand
TCTCCTCTCTCTCCCCTTTCTCCCCTCTCCTCCCCTCTCCTCCCTCTCCTCTCTCTCCCCCCTCTCTCCCGTTTCTCCCTCTTTCTCCCTCTCCTCTTTCTCCCTCTCCTCTTTCTCCCTCTCCTCTTTCTCCCTCTCCTCTTTCTCCCTCTCCTCTTTCTCCCTCTCCTCTCTCTCCCTCTCCTCTCTCTCCCTCTCCTCTCTCTCCCTCTCCTCTCTCTCCCTCTCCTCTCTCTCCCTCTTTCTCTCTCTCCCTCTTTCTCTCTCTCCCTCTTTCTCTCTCTCCCTCTTTCTCCCTCTCCTCTCTCCCCCTCTTTCTCCCTCCTCTTCCCCCTCCCCTCTCCCTGCGCGTGCCTGTTGCACGCGTGCGCGCGATGCCCTTTGACTCCGCGAGCTCGTCGTGCTCCCCGAGCAGGCGGTGTGCAGCGGCTGCCAGGCCAGCGCGTTTATAAATACATATTGACCGACCTCGTTGCTTTGAAGGGGGTTGGGAAGGGTAATGGATGGGATGTGCTTGCTGTGGTGCGCTTGTTTTTGGAACGCCCCGCCCCGCCCCGCCCCTCATGTTTGCGTCGAGTTGGGGCGCAGTGTTTCCCCCGGGAGGTCACTTACTCGGAGCGGTCGCTTTGTTACCAGCTCGGCGATGAGTCTTCGACCCTTCTCGTCTACACACTGGAAACGCAAGTGTGAGAATGTCACACTCTTGTAAGCGCCTGCCTAATCGCACACTCAAGGGAGTAAAGGTGCGAACTTTCCATTCGTATTTTCACACTTGTGCCTCCATGTGGATGGACGCGGTGGACGGATGGCGTTCACACACCTGCAAATGTACACACTTGTTTCCGGTGCAGGTGCCAGCGCAACAGCACTAAAAATTATGGCATGGACGGGGAAATTTGCTGCGGGTTGGAGAGAAGTTCATATCGAGAATTTAATGAAAGCAAATTAAATTAAATCAGGTGATTTTGTTAATAATTCTAGCGCGTTTGTCATGGGTTTCGTGGAAAAGCCACCTTCGTCGTCGAGAGTTCCGAAGCTCCATGCCGCTTGCGGGCAACTTGGTCAGGGGCATACAGTGTTCACCTTCCCTTACCGCTGATGGGTAGAGCGGCCGCGAGACACGGCTCACAGTCTTTGTCGGCATTGACACGACGCGGGGGCAAGAGAGGTTCGCCAATTGACTACCTCGCCAAAGGTAAAAGACTTTTAGTGCCTTCTTGAAGACCATCACAGTCATATATACCGCAAGTTTTCATTAGGCAGGGGAATCAGATCGAACACGTCTGTACAGAGATATCAGAATCGATTAGTGTTATTTTATCTACAGATATTTGGTTGTTTATCATTAACGTGACATCATGGTCCAAATAAAAATATCTGCATGCATAAGTACGCTATCAAAGGTACTAGTACTAAGTCATCCGTTTTCTGACATAAGTTGGAATGGGGGGGGGGAGGAGGTTGAATGAGACTATAAGAGTAAGATGATTGAGTGGCCTAAGAAAATTGTGATGGTATTACTGAAATTAAAACCACCTCAACTAAAGTACGATATCTTTTGCAATGCCATTATCGCATTTATGACTTTCAAACTAAGGTCTTGAAGCTGTTAAAACTTCAGACACATCGTTTCAGGGCATAGGGGCAGTTTGAAGTGGACAGCACTGTGTGGATTCCATCCGGCCAGGCCTTTGCGCAACGTCCTTCTGCTCCAGGAAGAGAAACCCCTCCCCTCGCCTCCTGCCTCCCCCAGTGCACTCCGCCACTTCGCAGTGGCGCTCTGCCAGGGCGTGTGTGCTGGGGACACGATTTAGCGCATGCAACACTGTCAGCGATATTCTTTAGAGGGGCTTCCACCACATCGATCCAAACCGTCATCCGTCATAGCGTTTACCTTATACCAACAACCCTCTTTTTACTTTTTTCTGAATCCAAATATTTAATACGGTCTTTAAAAATTGATATTTCAATTCAGTAAATTCACAAACCTCGTTGTGGTTTTGTGAATGCAAGCGTGGATAGTTGAAGAACAATTCATATTGAAGAAAAATAAATCTGGACTAAAGTGTAAAAGATACATCAATTTGTAAGTTTGCGACTTTTTTTTTAAGATATGGAAAATATCTTTCCCCTGCGACCTGTACGGCGATTTTTTTTTTTGTGTACAGCGGATTATCCTCTGTTGCACTCCGGTGCACCGAGCTGTGGGGGCGGCGGGACGCGGCCGGCCGGCCGGCAGCCTTGCTGCTAGAGCCGCAGTGGGCGGGTCGTGTCGGGCCGGGCGTAGGCCGGCGCGTTGTCGCTCGGAGTGTACTCTACGGACATTTGATTAGGCATAGGGGCCTCGCTCACTCGGCGACACGGACTTGTTCGGTAACTCATCCGGGTCAAAGTAAAGGAGGACGGGTAAATGGACGGGGGAAGGGGTGTGGGGGGGGGCAGAAGTTACGGTGGAGGGCCGCGTGGAGCACCGAAGGAGAGAGAGAGAACGAAAGAGAGAGGCCGGCGCTGGGGGTCCTCGCAGAGAGAGGCGCCACCAGTACATGCACTGTAAGTACCTCGCGCATTACAATGAAATATCCATATTTCAACGGCAAATGGCCAGCGCGCCGGCCCTGCCGGCCATTCTCTGTTTTGTTTTCTTTCTTTTGCAATTCATATGAACAACACACAGCAAGCGCATACGATGTCCAGTAGTGTAGGTAGGTAGAATAGGCCAGTCTGCCCCTCGGCCTGAGGTGGTGGACACCCTGCACGACCGCCGTGGTGGTCTCGTTGTGCTGCTCGCGGGGCGCTGTAAGAGTCCCCCCACCCCACCCCCCGCCAACCCATTCCCTCCACACAGTTTGCCACTGTCTCGCTCTCTCGCAGCGCGACCACCGCGCGCGGGCACACCAGCCGCCCGACCCGAGGAGAACCGCTGAAACCGAAATAAAGTTTAAGTGTTTCCGACGGGTTAAATTTGAGGCGCTCTCGAGGCGGCCGATTCGTCGCGCTTTTACGTCTGGTTGGCTTTTTGGCTGGCTCCTCCTCGACTACTTGAGAGAGGACCGACCGGGTGGTGTTGTTGTGCTTGACTTCATACAATTAGCTGCCGCACTAATCCAAGTAAAAACAGAAATCAGATTACAAATGAGATTTCTAATGAGTCTTACTGTCTCAGATTAACTTTTGGAGGTCATATTTTGATAGCCTCTGATCCCACATGGCGCGGTTATCTTTTCATCCGAGGTCCCGTAACATTTTGGTAGCGAGACCAAACACTCCTGTCCTGAATTGTGTGTGTGAAAAAGAGAGAGAGA
>NW_026267264.1:662515-673550 GCF_000697945.3 Frankliniella occidentalis | reverse complement strand
GTAGTAGCCACTGTGTGAGAGCCGAAGTGTGTTTCGCGCACACGCTGTTTCGCTGATTCTCTGAAAAATGTATTAATACTATTTTGCAACGAAATTTCCTTATTTGAGCATAGTGTTTCTTATTCTTCGGTAATTACGCGCGGAAGAAGTAAGCAAAAGACTTGGACAAAACCTTGCGTTATATTTATGCAGTTTTTGAAAAGAATTTTTATTTTACGTAATTGCTGTAATGTTTCTGCAATCCTACTACTTTTGACTGACTTTTGCACCCGTTTTCACACTGTAAACCTGTATATAGTTGTTTAATAAATACAATACAGTGCGCAATAAGACATTGATACATATCTGCTGAATATTAGCTAGTTTCTCTTTTGTTCAAAGCCCCCTTTTACTATTGCTCGCCCAACGCACTAGATCGTTATGATTTTTTTTTTGTGCGCAACTTAAGTACATCTGTAAACCTCCCCTTATAGAAATACGGAAGTACTTGTTAAGAAATTCATAAGAATTTAGTGTGTTCAGTGTAACTGTTCGTTCCTTTACCCTCCCCTCTCTTGTGTGTTTACGAATTCAGTGACTTCTTTTGAGTCGACGGAATCCCGGAAGAGTAGAGGAATGTTCCCGAACGAATGAGGTCCGCATTAATTGTGACACTGTACAACAAAAGGCAGAACTAGCGAAAATCAAAGTCGGAAATTGACGTACGTATTTTCTTATCGATTTGCTGTCTGCCTTGTTCCATTGCCAGTAATCGATGTGGTGCCATTATGAGACGGTTTTTTTTTTTTTTTTTTTTTTTTTTTTTTGCTTCGTGTCCGACGCGATTTTTCTACATACCTCATGCGTTACCGTGAGACAGTTTTATGTTTCCTTACAGACGCGAGTGTACCACTATTTCACGTCACCGCGCGTGTGGATATCGCACTACTGACGTGTCTTGTTTGCTGTTGCACACGCAGTCGTCGCAGCAGTGCGCCCCGCGCGCTCGTCCGTCCTATCGCACTTGGCTGATTGCATCACGGGGGCCCGGGAGGACCCGGGAGGACTCGGGGGGGACGTACCCCCCGCGCGCGGGTACCGTCCGCCCGGGGGGTATCGACGGGGCCGGGCCGCAGGCCGCAGCTGTTGTGTGGTGCCGATCGGGCCGTGAAACTCATCCCATTTGCGATGTCATTTCACAGCCGGGCGGTCCCGCCTGCCTGGGAGGCAGTAGGCGCCCTTCTCGAGGGGGCGATGAGGGTAAGGGGGATGGTGTACAGCGAAAAATAAAGCGTGTCGGATAGTCGCACAGTTGTAGGTGTGTGAATGCCGATTCGCATACACTTCAAGGAGTAAAACTCTGTGAGATTTTCCTTTGAAATTCACGCATTTGTGCCTCCGTGTGTACGAATGGCGTTCACACACCTACAAGTGTGTGACATTCGTACACTTTTTCTTCCGGTGGGGACAGGGGTGCAGTCCCCGTATGGACCCCGTATGGACGCTGTACGGACACTTTCCTCTCGTTATCACTTTCACTCTCCGTTCGGAGCACGCGAGTTCAAAGACCGGGACATGCGATTATGCCCGCTTTGCATCTTCTTGGACTTGTGTCTGTAGCCGACGACGACAACGTTGGCGACTCTGGGGAGAGTCGTGGGCCCGCGAGCGACGGGTGATGTGCAAGGAAAAGATATAATTAAAATTAAATGCCTCCTCCTTGGGTTCTTTTGTCTACCTTTCTCGTTCTTTGCCTCTCCCTCCTCTCTAACTCTATCTCTACCCATATCTCTCACTCACTCACTCACTCACTCACTCACTCACTCACTCACTCACTCACTCACTCACTCACTCACTCACTCCCTCACACTCACTCACTCACTCACTTACTGCCTCACCACTGTGAAAAATAGTAGGTAGGTTTACAGGAAAATTTTCCTTGACGTAAGTTGTGAAATTACAATTTGAAATCGTAAAAATACATGCAGTACGTATCGACTTAAAATCCATTGGCGAGTAAAAAATCTGCTGTCGTAAATTTACAACTGAAACTATAATTCGAGTTTACAAAAATTTTGTAAATTTACGACGATATTTTTTACAGTGCACTCACCCGCCTCCACCTACACTCTAAATCTTTAACAAAGAATTTGTTCGTATAATGCAAAGATTTCTGCGCAACCGTAATATACTGGAAATTTCCTTGTATTACAAGAAATTTCCTTGTATTCCACAAAAGTTTTTTTTGAATTACAATGTGTTTTTTTTTGTGTGTTACAAAGAAAATTTGGCTTTGTATTACGGTTGTACAAAATTCTTTGTAATACAAGAATTTTCTTTGTAGGAATTTAAGAGTGTATTCACTTAAACTCTCTCACTAACTCAAACTCACTCACTCACTCACTCACTCACTCACTCACTCACTCACTCACTCACTCACTCACTCCTTCGCACACACCTTCCTCTCCTGCTACTTCTCCTGATCACTTACAATCTTCGGCTCTGATGTCGCTGCAGTGACCTTGACTGATCTTCAATTCGCGATTGCGACAGGATCCCGTCCGCTCGCGAGTTCATGTATTGTAATTATCTCTATCTGCAGTGTAGCCAACCTTCCCTGGAGCGATAATATGTATTGTTCAAAAAAATACAGTAATAAATATGTCTCATTGGCAAGTCGACGAACAAAATGTTGACCGACCCATCAAATGGTCGAGAGATAACAAGGGCAAGTGCACGCTGTGGTGTACAGGTATATACAGTATTGCATAGGATATTTGGGGAAAGGGCAGCGTTACCTAACTTTACAGGGATTCCATGGTACTTTGGATCCTCGCACACCGGCGTTGGTGTAAGTTTTGTGTAGCGTTACCGGCCCGGTTACCGGTGGTGCGTTGCGCACCGCTTCGTTCTCTCCCCCCCCCCCCTCCGCCCGTAGAGATAGCGTTGTTGGTTTTGGTCAGCGTCAGCAGGTGGGCCGCTAAGGTCCGTTTGTATTGACGGACCAATAAAAAAGAAAACAGTTGAAGGGAATAGTTGCATCTTTCTGTCGCCGCACCGTATAGATACGTGCAGGAACGCATACTTTCTGTAGACCGCGCTTTTTAGACATTCGTAAAAATTACGAACTGTTTATCTCGATCTTTCTACTGAAGAAAAAAATAAAAAAATAAATAAATCCCGGACACTAGTAGAATTTTTATAACTAAAAAAGAAATTGACACCAACTCATGATGTTGTGACGAATTGTTTGATTTGATACGACTACAAACTGTTTAGTGACTGTGGGCACATATTTTTTGTAGCGGCAAGGTTTCTAAAAAATGCCCAGCACTCATTCGGCCATCTCTCCTAACATTTCCCAGAAGTCGGCCATTGCGCAACACATCACTTTGTGTGCTGATTACAAAGTCGCAATGTTGCTGCCAGGCGCGTAAGTAAGTCGTTTAGCCTGTACATAAAGTTTCCCGCAGTTTCCGGTTTGTGATGTTTCATGTGTATAGATGTAGAATGCAAGTTGGTTGTGAGTGTGAGGGTCCGGTCGGTCGTGTGTTGTAGTACCACAAACTCACAGGCGCCTCCTCACTAGAGACATAGGTACGTACCACCAGGTGATTCAGAGAAGACGCAGAGGTGCGAGCGGATTTGCCTACCCAAAGGGGCTATGGCGCCTTACGGACTGATCGGGTAGGCAAATCCGCGCGCTCCTGCGTCTTCTCTGAATCACCCGGTACAAGGGGAGGGGGGGGGGGCTGGGGACACGACGCATTGTGGAACATCACATCACGCACTCCTCCAGGTGGAGCAGAGTATAATGACTGTAGTACATACACCAGCCGCCTCCCGGTTCTGGGGAAGTCCCCCCCCCCTCCTCCCCCACCTCTCCTATTTGACTGGTTTCTCCGGCGTGCCGACCCTCACGTCAAGGAGTATTGCCGGCGACACTCCCCGCCGGCGCGGCGCGCTGTTGCTCGGCGTAGATCCGGCGGCCCGAGTCCCGAGCCGTGTAGCGAGCGATTTTGCTCCATCACGTGGCTGACGTCACGCGCGACCTCTGGGCTCCAGGAGGAGTGAAGTGCAGGTGTGCTCCAACACAAAAAGATAATTTTAAAAAACCGCAAAAAAAAATGTTCTTGGTTTTAATCTTTAAATGAATATGATTTGTTTTGTGTGCCTTGAGCTTAAGAGCAATCTTTCCGAAACTAGCGCAATGCACTCAAGGAAATGAAACGCATAAAAATGTACTCGTGTTTAAGACACCTTTTTATTTTGAGTGTGGAGCTGCTCGCGCGCCGGTTCTGTCAGTCCATGCCCAAGGCGAGAAGCCCCGCCTCCGTCACACTTAAAATCTAGAAATGAGTCCGAAAAAGTACACTACTTCGTTTTGGAATTTGTGAAACGTTCACTCAGACTGGTTTTGCGATACCCTTTACATTAATCAACATTGGTAAAACAAGAGTTTAATGTTGCACGCGAGGGTACATCTGCCTGGGAATCATCAGGATAAAAATTAATCGAAATCAACTGAAATCGTTTAAACTATGTGGGGAAACTAATAAAACTGATACAAATTAGTCAAATTAAGCGTTTTCTCCGATTAGAAAACCCTAAGGAATGAATATAAATGCACTGTTAAAAAATATTGTTCACAGATGAACATGGGAACGACGTGCTGCTCATTCCTAAACAATGCTGCTGTTTGGCATGCAAGATGAGGTGTTGTACTCAAACAGAAAATATCTCGTTAATTTATACAGGGTGGGTGATCCACGCCGTGGTTTTTTCCTGCTTATACTGTACCGGATTCATGCGTGCGGACGGGTTGCATACTCGCACGGGGCCGTAAGGCACCCTGGCGAGCGACGATAGGCAAGCCCGCCCGCCTGCAAGAATCCGGTACAGCATAAGCAGAAAAAAACCACGGCGCGGATCAACCACCCAACCACCCTATATATCAAAAATTTTGTCTACCGATGATAAGTCTCATCATCTCCCTCATTGTTTTACAACAAAGTTTTGTTTGGAGATGAACTTTTTGTTTCAAAACTAATTTGTCGTTTGAAGATTTTTTTTTAAAATGAACTGGTAGTTTGGGATGGACAAAACAAGTTGTGTGTTTGGGGATGAATTTTTTTGTTATCATCCAGAATTATTTTCTTGTTTAGAGATGAACTTTTTGTTCCAAGAAGAACTTTTTGTTTGCAGATGAATTTTCTTGTTCCGAGATAAACTTTTGTGTTTTGATGATTTTGATTTTTCTTGAGATGGCAGATTAAGCACGGGAACAAATTCTACAAAGTGAGTTAAAGAAACAGTCGGCTTGTTTGAGGTTGATTTTCTCATTTGTAGATGGTGTTCATCAAAATAGGCTAACAAAAAGTGTAGTTCAGAGATGCGTATTCCATCGTGTGAAATGTCGTTTGTAGATGGCGCACGTCATCACCTGATTAACCCTCTTGCTATAACAAAGAATTTCTTGTTAAGTTACGAGATTTTTTTAACAGTGTGGACGGGAATCACTGGAATTCAAGTATTTCGGAAATCATTTGTAAACATCAAAAGGGAGTTATTGCCCCCTCGGTTCGGTTGCACGTCAATTGGTGTTGAAGTTTAATGTGCATTTTCTCAACACATTGTGGTGTCTAACTAGGTTAAACGTAAATTGGTGTTTAAACCTTCGACTTGTAAAAGTGCACTTTACGAAAAAGATACACTGGTAAAACAAGTGTGCAATATTTGCACACTAAACGTTAGGGTGGCCCACGGCAAAAAAATTATCAGACTGGTGGTTAGTTCATAAAGATCGAGATGACCTATGCTCTGGCTGGGCTTCCAAAACCGCCCCGTTCGTCCCGATCGTACCCCGGGAACCACTCGCTTAACTTCTTTACATTTTAACATGGGTTCCTTATGGGCTTTTGGGTGCAAAATCGAAAAACGACCCAGTGGAGTCGAAAAGCCATCGCAGAGCAATACAATTATGAAATTCGTAATCTACGATAAAAAACTGAATCTGACAATGTAACGTTCGTTACTGTAGAACCCAGCACCCAGATTTGCTAAGCTTTGAATTTTCCCTCATTTTTCAAAATATGGAGACTTATGAGAGGTAGCAAATCTAGGTACTAGGTGCTACAGTAACGAACGCTACATTGCCAGATTCAATTTTTAACGTAGATTACGAATTTCATAATTATATAGTATTGCTCTATGGTGGCTTTCTGACTCCACAGGGTCGCTTTTCGATATTACACCCAAAAGCCCATAAGAAACCCATGTTAAAATGCAAAGACGTTGAGCGAGTGGTTCCCGGGGTCCGATCGGGACGAACGGGGCGGTTTTGGAATGCCCAGAGTATAGGTCATCTCGATTTTTATGAACTAACCGCCGGTCTGAATTTTTTTTTGCCGTAGGCCACCCTAACCCTGCAAGTTGTGATTTAGCAAATTACATGGTGTTTTACTCAAGTTGCACACTTGCGTGGTGTGCAAATTTTAGACGTTTTGTAAACGTTTAAATTCTGCGCACTTGGACACACACAGTTCTATGCTGTCAATAGGGAACGAGGGGTGGATAACTCCCCTGACAAGTGTACACCCCTAATTCTGCCCAATTCAAACTAATTCAGACCAATTCAATTTAATTCAAACAAATTCCAAACTAATCCAACTATTTCAGTCCAATTCAAGACAATGTACATTCAATTCAAGTCAAATCAACCCAATTCACGCTAATTCAATAACATAAAATCGCAATAATTCAAACCAATTCAAAACCAGTTCAACCAATTCAGTCCAATTCAAATTCAATTCAAGCCAATTCAAGCTAATTCAAATTTAATTTTTGAAATTTGTACACCCAATTCAGAAGTTATCCACCCCTCGATAGGGAACCATACGATGTGCAGCTGCTATACGTTTCGGAAGTGTCGAAAATTTAAACACCAATTGCACTGTGAAAAAAAGTAGGTAGGTTTACAGGAAAACTTTCCTTGACGCCAGTTGTAAAATTACAATTTGTAATGGTAAAAATACATGCAGTAAGTATCGACTTCAAATCGTTTGGCGAGTAAAAAATGTGCTCTCGTAAATTGACAACTTAAATTATAATTCGCGTTGACAAAAAATTTGTAAATTTACGACGATTTTTTTTTACGGTGTGACGTATAACATAGTTAGACACCACAAAGTGTCGAGAATGCACACTTGAACTTAAACGTCAATTGACGTGCAAAATTAAACACTTGTTTTACCAGTGTAGCAGCTGCACTCGATATGGTTCCTATAGATTTTTGTGTGTCTAAGTGTGCAGAATTTAAACGTTTACAAAACGTTTCATTTGTGCACACCACACCAGTGAACAACATTACGTCGGATCTCAGAGAGCTCGGCTCTAAGGCCGATCTCGCTAGGGTCGGGACAAAAGGTCGTATGTGCATTTTTTGGCTAGTTTGCGAGATGTTTATCATAGAATCAGGAGAAAATTCCCTTTACAATGGTATACATCTCACAAAATAGCAAAAAAGCACATACGACCCTTTGTGCCGACTCTAGCGAGATCGGCTTTAGAGCCGGGCTCTCCGAGAACCGACCTTTAATTTTAAAGGGTCGATGAGTCAAACACCATGTAATGTTTAAAATCATAACTTGCACACGTTGGTGTTTAAATTATGCTCACTTGTTTTACCAGTGAAAAATTTCAAGGAACCACAAAACACCAGTTCTCTAGAACCACCCTTATTTCACACTTTTTTTTGATAACATGCTTTTAGCGTGGATATCGCAGAACACCAGTTATCGCAAAGAATTCAATCAAAATGTCGAAAAGGTTCACACCGGATTTCAGTACAACTATACGTTTGGATAGGGTCGGTAGAATATACTCTCTCCCAGTGGTGACCACGAGGCCCAAAAGACGCAAAAGGGTCTCTGGATGTGCGCGCGATAATAATTGGTCTACAACGTAATGGGATTGAAATCAACAAATCTAAATTTGGACGACGGGATGTGAAACAAACAGGTCGCGGAGGGAGTTTTCGAGAGTCGCATCGGCCGACTGCACCTTTTATCGTCGCTGGTGGTCTGATAACGCGGAAGGGGGAGGGGTTGGTGGAACTACACAGCTAGGCCTGTAGGCCCGTGCGTGGCGTGACCGTTGTTATGGGGGGGGGGACTTGACGAGCAACTGAACTGCCACTTTGTATATGTGATGTCTGTCTTTGTCAGTCTCTTTCTACATCTCTGTAGCAAATCCCCCCCCCCCTCCCCCAGCCCAACCAGCACTGGTGAAACAAATGTCAAAAGTTTCACACCGCTTGGTATGCTTTTTAAATGTGCAAGTTTGCACACTTCACAAACGTCAAGGCAACTGCACACCACCTGGTGTGCATGCTTTTGACACTTGCTAGGATTTCTTGTTCTGACCAGTGTTTAAGAGAGTGTGCAGAATTTGCACACTTTCTAAGCGTTTAAACTTTGCACACTACGTTGTGTGCTTTATGTTTAAACGTAATGTAGAGAAAGGCACACATATCGTGTGCAGAAGATGCACACATGTTTTACCAGCGTGTGAATTTAAATCTCCCGCCCAAAACTAATACTAGTGTTTTGGCGACTGGGCTCCAGCAGTGGGCGCCTGGTCCGGCCCGGGAGGGGGAAGCTGCCTCTCGGCGTCACATCACATCCCGGGCGGGTCGGCTCAGTGCTCGCGACGCGCGCGACCGGCCCGCGCACAAGAGGAGTGTGTCTCTGGCTATCACCACCACTCTGCACGCCGGCAACACAACCCAGGTCAACCACCTACGGCGGGGTGTGCACAATGGTGTGTGAGGGAGGGAGAGAGAGAGAGAGAGAGAAAGAAGAAGGGAGGGAGGGAGAGAGGGAGTTTGTCAGGGAATGCCATAGGTAGCGGTCTGCTTCCCCCACCATACCCGTGGCGTCCCAGTCTCATGCTAGGGACAAAAAGAGGGGGGTGAAGGGTAGCTTACATGATGCCTCCCAGCCAACCCTGTACGGAGTGTGTCTTCCTCAATCTCGAGTGTGTGATTTCGCGACTGATCCCAGAGGAGGTGGGGATGTGCGGTCACGTGTCTCACGGATCACGGTGCACGCACGTTCGAGATGCGTGAAGAGCCGGCACTAGATGCTCAATATACCTGAGAGCATAGGACACCGACACCTGCTGGCCACCTGCAAAATCATCATCGACCCCAAGTGGTTTTTTTTTTTTTTTTTTAAATACTCTTCATCGCTACTCTTGACTGCGAGTGCTTCAAATCATAGTGCGGACGCGTCGCCAAGGCGAGCGCGTCGATTCTCGGAACTGGCAACTTCTAGTTTTCCAAGAACCGATTAAGAAATAATTGCAATTTCCTCCCTCGGCTTCCTACCTTGTGGCTTTGTGGGGCCTGATGGTCCCTCGGAGCAGAGGCTCTCCAGGTTGACGCGCACGTACGGACCAGCGACTCGAAGCGAGGCTTAGTTACATAAGAAATGTCTAGAATTCGGCGTCGCGTGGCGTGCTGTCTTGCGTGCTGCCGTACTCTGTGGGAAGCTACGGTCCGCGTGAAAAATGAGCAGTTCTGCTCGGAGGCATGTTGGGATGCTTCCTTGCATTTGGAGCTTGTATCAAAATCCATCGCTCATGAAATTCACCCACATTTTGGTCGTGGCTGTTGTATCGAGTGGACCTGTGGACCCATAGTATTTTGTATATGTCGTCTTGCGCTTCCGGTGTCTAGTCCCTACATCTTCCAGGACCCAGGCGGGTTCCTCCGCGAAAACATGCCACTATTTTTTTGACCTTCAGTTGAACTCAGTTCGACCTTGGCACGAGCCATCGGCCACATAGCCGTGTTCGTGTGAGCGGAGTATCTCCGGCGGAGATACTCCCTGGAGCGCGCGGGGTATGGACGGAGCTCTATCCGTGGAATCCAGATGCGTGTGTACAGTACTATTATTGTTGCCTCGTCAAAAAGGTTTGGACCTGATATATTTTTGCCACCTTAATTCTAACGTGGAATTTGCTCATATTGTGTGTGAGCTATTATGTATCTTAGAGATGTTGGTGGAGGAGCGGTCTCACATTTCTAAAAGTGACCAAAATGTCACGGCCAAACTTTGTCATTCAAAAACGCTAACGTAAGAGACAGTCCAGCTGAGAACCACCTAACGCGTGTACTTATTGAACTGAGATTTGAACCCCAGGGGCCGAGGCCACAACCCGAAGCGTATGCCGCGGTGTATGGGGGCTTGCGACAACTCGCGAAAAAATTGAGAAGTACTCCCAGATACTAGCCAATTCTCGCTTTAACTAGCCATACAGTCGAATACTCGCGCAACTCATTGTACCGGGTGTCCAGGCTAAGACACGTTGGGTTGCCTATGCACTAGCTGCAGGCGCGGGGCGGGTAGCGGGGAAGGGGCAGCTCCCCCACCACTCCCCCTCCACCCACTTGGAGAGTGCGAGACTTCGTCCGGCCGCCGTCCATGGGCTCTGATGGGCTCCTCCAGGACTAAATCTATGCGGTGACGTCACTGCACAACGCTTACCACGTGACAACTTAAACTAACAGAACTGACGACTTGAGCTGACTTGCCTACGGGTAGATAGACAGCCACTGGGAACTGTCTAAAAAGAGGTTGCCAAAATTTTTGCAAACTTAGTCGACCGCGGCTTTAAGAGGAGGCTAAAGTCCCGGCCGTCCAGCGCGCTGGCGGGCTCCGCGCGGCGCTCGCAACGCCTTGCACGGGAAGATTTCTCACATTGTTTCTCAAAAACCCGTGCACCAAAAAAATCCAAATTCGGCAGGTGGGTACTTGAAGGACTAATCTCGATGTCGAACGCATTCGTTTTCCTCCGACATTGCCTGTTTTGCCTACAATGAACCCATTGACTCGGCCACAACAGTTTTTTTCGTGGGCGCTTTTTGTAGAAAATCGCTCTGTACCGCTGTAGCCACATCCTTTATCTACATTGTATCAAAATCTGAGATCGATATCTCCAACGGTGTGGTGGGAATTTGGGAAACGCCGGACCTCTGCACGGGTCGTCACGG
>NW_026267264.1:659850-661334 GCF_000697945.3 Frankliniella occidentalis | reverse complement strand
GTCGGAGGAAAACGAATGCGTTCGACATCGAGATTAGTCCTTCTAGGACCCACCCGCCAAATTTGGACTTTTTCGGTACACGGGTTTTTGAGAAACAACGTGAGAAGTCTTCCCGTGCAAGGCGTTGCGCGCGCCGCGCGGAGCCCGCCAGCGCGCTGGACGGCCGGGACTTTAGCCTCCTCTTAAGAGTCGTGTAAGTGTGAGAGCGATCGAGTGAACGAGGACGAGGTGTGGGGAGTGTTCCTTGTTCGTTGAGTTGCCTACATCCGAGGCGGCAAAGTCGGCAGTCGCAGTGCGCCACTATTCGCCACACTCCAAGCCGCCGAGGCTGCTACGCACTTCCACACCGGAAAAGGCTGGCGGGCAACGCCTCGCAGGTGCGCCCAAAGTCTAGGCAGGCGCCCGGCAGTCCAACTGTCCTCAACTTTGCGCCTTGCGCAGATGGGCTTGATACAGGCTGTGAGTCATCTTGACGGACGACGTACCCCGTGTACCATCTGGCACCACCATGAAATATCTAGGCAAAGCGATTCATACTGAAGCCAGATAATGTCAGGTCTCAGGTCACTTTACTGGGAGAAGACGTGTGTAGTTTTGCACCTCATAATCAATGCATGTAAGTTTCAAGTGTGCAAACTTTTCACACCGTGGTATCTAACCAGAGTGTTCGTTGTTTTACAAATTTTGGGCATTGTAACATCTAGCACGTGCGCACCATTTAGTGTGCAACTTTGGTACTCACCTCCATTATGGTATTGCTGTTAAACCAAATGAGATTAAGTGTGCAAAGATTGCACCCTTATGAAACGTTCAAAACTTTTGCACTCATCTCTGTGCATTGTGTTAAGCCCCATATGTTTTTTGCACAGTTGAAGTGTGCAAAATTGCACATTTGTTGTTTCACCAGTGGGATCAGGTTAAAGGAAACACATGCAGCAGTAAATTTGTGGTTTCATTAGACGCTCGATACGACGTTAAATGGTGTGCTGTCTCCACCCTTGGCCCCCCTTCGGCTCTCCTTGAGGTTAGGCCGATGCTATCTGTGCAGCCATGTTTCCCTTTGTAGTAATAATGAGCTGAGAAACAAGTTGAGGAATCGTGCTTCGATGACTCGCGGGGGATGCACCTCGTGTGATCGATTATCTACCGCGGGGGTGTGGAGAGAGAGAGAGAGAGAGAGAGAGAGAGAGAGAGAGAGAGAGAGGGGGGGGGAGAGAGAGAGAGTGCGTGGCGTGGAAAATTCTGATCAATTAAGAAACTTATCTGAAATTTGCAGTTTTAGTTGTCCTTGAGTTGTTCAGTTAACTTTTTTCCAACTCTTTTCTAAAGTTATAGTTTTTTTTATGCATTGCGTGCAGCCTCTGGTGGAAAGAAATGTGGGTGGATATCGTTAACTGTTTTCGTTTTGTATAACATTTTAAAGTGAACCCGACGTAAAAAGATTTGTTTGCTTTTGGTATGCTTTCTGTATGCTTTCTGTATGC
>NW_026267264.1:650782-658775 GCF_000697945.3 Frankliniella occidentalis | reverse complement strand
GTTCGTCAAAGCGCGCGAAATGACACATCCGCGCACCTTTTGTGAACTTGGGCGAATCACTCGCGAACTCGCTGAGAGGGTCGCAACTAGTACGTTTTAGGTTTGTCACGACGAACTGAAAGCAATCTAGTTGCGTACAGGAAATTTTGCGTCGGGAAAGAAAAAGAATCACGTGTTTAGTAGACCAGTTGACCTGCCTGCTTCTGCCCCTTGACCAGCCAGTGGGCGGCAGCAGGTATCCGCAACCTCTGCCCGCGGCTGTGGCCTGCAACCATTTGTCACTCTGTGCGTGTGTGTGGGAGGGGGAGGGGGAAGGGTTGTCTCTATCCACCACATCATTTGTCACGTGACGGCCCTCCTCACCTGCCCCGTTGCCGTGCTTTCCTCATAAGCTTGTCGCCGAGGTTCTTGTTGTTGTCGAGGAACAAAAGGCTGTCGGCGCACCCCGGCCCGCTGGACCTTTGCGGCGGTTTTCGGCACTATTAGCGGTAAAAAAGGAAACGACAGTGAAAGTAAAGAGGGATTGCCGCCTCGAGACATGAGCACTGTGAGAAGCAAACGTTTTCTTTGCACCAACTCGTTTTTACTACCCTTTTTTGTAACATTGTGAAATCCACAAATTGTTAATTCTTTCAAGCAATGTCCGTAACTTTTACGGCATTTTTGGACGACTGAGAGGTGCTACTACGGGTACCTATCTCTATAAAAATGAGTACACTGGATTACCAAAATTATTTAAAGATTGCCAATGATTACCGAAGATTACCAATGAGTACCAAAGATTGCCAATGAATACTAGGTATTATTCGCGTATGCATTATTCTAAATCTAAACGGCCTTTTTGGTCCCGAGAAAGATGCATTTTGTGCACATCTTAAGTAGTTCTTAATTCTTAATCTGGCAAGTTACAAATTTGCATTCTATAATTCATGGAAAAAAATGACTTCGTTGTAAAGATGAGTTATGTTTGGTGGTCTAAATTCGATAGCTGGAATCGAGAATCCGATAACCACAACCAAGGGTTAGTCGCCACGACCGGACATTTGTACGAAGAGAACAAACTCCAGCTTGGTTCTCTTCGAACAAGTGTCCGGTCGTGACAACCAGCTCTTGCTTGTGAGTATCGGGTTCTCGATTTCAGTTATCAAATTTAGCCTACCAAACAGAACTGATCCCCACAACAAAGTCTTTTTTTCCGTGTTGGACAAATTATATTTTATCCATTGGCGGGATGCAAAGTCACCATATTAAACATGCGCGTTTGAATTGAGGCAAGATTTGCACCAAAATGCATGTCTCAATCAACAAGTTTGTCCTTTGAAAGGACTCTCACGAGTCTGTGGATTACCAGGGATTAGCAGTGATTATCAAGTCTATGTACACTTGATTACCACGGTTGGGCACTCCTCGAGGTGCTACTTGCAACACGTCCTTATAGAAGAAATGTCTCACACTAATAAAACTTCACACGCACTGTTTAGAACTCAGTTGTTCTGAAAGAACGATCCTGGACCAAAAAAAAAAATTGTTTGAAACAAAATCTCTTTGTGACGGATACTTTGAGAAATGACCAAATTCAGAAACTTAAAAGATTTCGCTGCTTTGGAAGCCTATGAAAGATTTTACTATTTGCATTAGGAAGGACCGAAGGAGGCATGAAGCCGGTATGAAAATAGTTTTGAAAATGTAAAAAAAGAAAACATAGCGAGCGACTTCACAGTTGTCGGGGTACAGGGCTATGTCCTATGCTCAAGTGGAAGACATATCTGTCAATTGTACTGAAAAATGTTCAGACAAATTGCTCTGAAAACCCGATTCAGAGTAAAAAGTTAGGATTTTTTGTCCAAATTTAGAAAATTTTAAACAATGGTCTGAAAACAAGATTTAGATTGCCAATTCTGAATTTTTAGAATGTTTTTTTAACGTGGGCAATTCCACGAGAAGTGGTTAGTGGGTAAAACAGTTGTGCGCCATACTTTAGCGGGACCGTCCTGCACGTTTCGGTACCTCGTGTCCCCCGTTACTACGGCTGCCTGTGCTAGAGAACAGAGAACGTATGCAGGCTGCCTGGGCGCTTCCCCTTCCTTATGCTGTCGTATGAGTGCACTTGTGCAATCGCGACACCTGCGTGCACGCGTGCACTGAAGACACCTGAGCTCTATTGATCCGCAGGCATTAGATTAAAAGTTATTTTGCGACCCAAGGTGGGCTTGCGTTTCCTGCACACGTGGCCCAGAGTGCACTCCAGGGCAAGATGAGTGTATCTGGGAGAGCATTTCCAAGGGTGTGACACACCGTGTTGCAAACTTGCAAATTTTGAATCGAGTGGTTGTCTCTTACCATTTTTGGTGGAGTGGTATAAGTTTGTTTAAACTTCAAAGTGTTGACAATGGAAAACCGGAAAACCATTTTGTTTGCAAGTGGCACCTTCAGAAGGTGTTACAACGGAATTAAAACTGATGAAAGAAGAAAGCACTAATAAATTTTAGCCCCATACCGGTCCTTACTCCAGCACCCCTGCAAAAGTGCCACGCTGATGATGCTTTTCCAGTCGTGTAGCTCAAGTGTTTAGATTTTTGGATTTTTTCGTGTTCCGTAAGAAGTGCGTGGAATTGAAATATTGATTCAAGGGGTTGTAGAATTTCCCTTTTAAAGTGGTGTAACGTTGGGGCGGGGCAGGGGAGAGGAGGGGGGAGAGCTCGGGGGAGGAGAGCCTATCCAATCGGCTGGTGCCGCCCCGCCCCGCCGCGCTGTGATTAATGGATGTATGGAGGATGGCAGCCGGCCCTCCCCTTCCCCTCGATTTGCTCCCCCTCTCCTCCTCCTCCCCTCCCTCTCCCTCTCCCCCTCACCCTCCCCTACTTCCCGAGACCCCGGTTCCTTTCCCATGGCCGCGCGCTGCCGCCCCGCCCATTGGAGCACCCTGCCCCTGGGCTGCTCTGCTGCCGCGGCCCCTATATCATTTTGATCTGAATTTCATTTGAAGCTGTTGACGGTAATGCTCTGTATGCATATCGGTTGAACTTTTCGAATTTGCTTTTTTTCTTCTTTGTTTTTTTACCAACGATTATCAACTGAATAATGTTAAATGATAATATTTTGCTTGAACCGTGAATATCCGAAGTTGCGGACCAATTGGTTTTTCCTCCGCGGTGGACTCAACTTCCTGGTCCCGTATTGGATATCTGCCCTTCGTAACACACATTTTGTGGAGCCTGCTGTCGGTTCAAGCTGTCTACAAAGCTGCAGTTTCTTCCCTTTCCCTCACTATCATTCGGTGTCGAGCGCATAGCCTGCAGGGAGCCCCTTTAACGTCTTGTTGCTGTATTGTCTGAATAAAGTCGTCAGTGTGTCGCCTGGCGAGGCGTGTGCGGCTGACGGGGTCCTGCTGCGGCTCTTAAATGACCATTAACCGCCCGTTTAGGCTGCGCGCGAGACCCCTTTCTTTTTGAGCTCATTTTGTTCTTCTGTCTGCTGCGAGCCTGCGGAGTCTCGCCCGGCGCGGGCGGGGGTGTTTCTCTCCTCTCTCTCACTGTGAAAAGAAATGGTTAGGTTTTTACTGGGAAAATTTCCTTGGAGCGAATCGCAAAATTACGATTGAAAACTGAAAATTACAAGCAACACGTAATTGACTTGGAAATCTTTCATGGAGCAAGGGATGAGCGGTCGCGTCGAAAATGTACTACATATTTTGTAATTAATATTATAATTGTTACAGAATATATTGAAATTTACGGCTTCCGGCGCTGGCGCTGGCCACCTTCATATTTTCCTCTAGTTTCGCCCGCCGCGGGGTGTTGGTGCTCCTCTCGCTCCCCCGCGCTGCCCTCCAGTTGCGCCGCGCTCCGCCTGCTCCGCCCGCTCCTATGCGTCCTCCCCACATGCGATGCCGTTCCTCGGCCGGGGCTGGGCGCTGGGCCCGGGGCCCGGGCCGGTCGCTCTGTCGGGAGGGCGGTGCATGAATTGCAAGAATACCGATCATTAATCAAATCAGTCCGGACACCCGGTCTGTCCACCCGGTCGGGAGGGGCGCGCCCTGCGCGAGGCTAGGCAGCCCGGCCCGAGCCAGCGGGCTTGCGCAAAGGCTACGAGCTGAACAAAGTTAAACGGTTTTTCTGTAAAAATTGAAAAACCCTACCCAATTTAATTCCGTTAAATTTTATAGTAGGACACTTCACTTTGGAGTACCTGCAATAAATGTAAGTATACGTCGGTAATGTTAGGTATCAGCCGTAACACTATCAGAGATTTCCACGAATTTTCAACGGAATAGTAAAAAAAAAAATTGGCAGGAATGTACCGCGCTACCGTATTTTCCATACGGAAACCATACGGAACGATGAAAAGTAATAAATGCCACTATAAGTTCAAGGGGAAATCACTCAATTATTTAATTTATAAAAAATTATGTCATTACACCACCCTTTTACGCTTGATTTATAGTAGTACGCCGTTAGTACGAGTTACTACGCCTTTAGTACGAGTTACTACGCCTTTAGTATAGGTTCGGGTGTTCGAGTTAGTACGGAAGTGATTTCTCCCCCGCTTCGAGTCATCGTAGAATTTGATTTTGAGAGATACTTGAGTGCTCAGTTGTGGCTTTGTAGATAAGGGAGCAATAACATCAAGATTTGAAACTCCAAAGAGCCCGATTGGGGTTGAAAATTACCAAAATTTTCCGGAAAATTTTCGAAAAATTCACAAATTTCTGGAAAATGACGGGAAACTTTCAAAGTCCGGGAAATTTTACATTTTTTTCCTAAAAATTTACTGTTTTTACTGGAATTTTTCCTGAAAATTTCCCGGACTTCCAACCCTAAGCCCGATTGTTCGGATTATTTGTTCAAAATATTATTTATTTCATATTTAATTTGACGGGGAAAATGTACGAGGTACACCGTTATTTGAAATACGGAGACGTCCTTGTCTTTTAATTACAACCATCCCGTTACGGTCCGGCACCGTATTTGGAATTTACAATGAATGCCGTAAGAATTCGTTTTTTGCCCACGGAATTTCAGTGAAGCCTGTCTCCCGTGCGTCCGGGCCTCGAGACAGTAGTGTGCGGGTTTGCTTTTAGCTCCACCTGCAAGGCGCCATGGGCCCCTAACATACGCAAACCACCTGCCCAAGTCCAAGGGCTTGAAATTGTATACTGTGTAATCGTTTCCCTGTTAAATGACTCCTTATGAATCTGCCAGTGATAAAGTTCACTGATGCGTAAAATGCATCTTTTGAGAAACCACACAGCTATCCTAATGACGTTGTTGTTAGAACAGCTGTATGTATTCTGTCAATTGGTTTTCACCCCTCCACTCATTCTAAAATCCGGTCTTGGTTTCCAAGCGACGATTCCGCGCTCTAAGCGCAATGTATAGAAATTTCCATAAGCATACCGTAGGTTATTTGCTTGGAAACCAAGCGGGAGAGCCCCGGTTTCCAAACAGAAACACGCTGTTCTCCAAGCAGATTGACTGTGGCTCCCATGTAAACCATACCCATTTTGCTTAATTACCACTTTTGCTTGGAGCGCGGAATCGTCTTGGAAACTAAGAACCCGATTTTAGCGTGCTCTATGTTACGATTTTTCTCGCTTACACTGTTCAATCAGTTCAAACAAATTATCACAGACCCTTATCTTTGCACTGGAAACAAAGGTGTGCAACTGACATGCACATGCGAGTATTTAACTCTTGGTCACACTCTTAGGTGTTGGACTATGAACTCGATACTGAAAGTAAATTTGAGCACTTAAAGTGTCGCACGGTTAAAGACGCGACTTCCTTATCTAGAGGTCTGAGGTTCAACTCCCGGTGTGGCAAAGGTGCATTCCTTCAAATGAAATCAAAGAAGTTAAGTTCATCAGAAAAATAGGAAGAGGGAGAAAGGGAGGAAGAGTAACAAAACGAAATATTACTGTTTTAAAACCCCAGAGAGGTTCCTTATCCAGGTGATACAGATTTTCGTATGCATGTTACAGAATCAATTCTTTATCGTGTATCGTGCATGATACAAATTTCCGCAAATTTCTGGAACATGTGATGTGCAAATTACTGCGTAACAATGTTACAGAATTTTATACTGATTTTTAGAGCTATATTATGTTGCAGAAGAAAACACAACCGAAAGCCTTTGATCAAGAGATCTGCTTAACTGTGATCTTGACGCTATCTGAGGACTAGACAGATGTGTGCTGGCGCAACCGTTGTCTGCAGTCAGGTCCTCAAAGCGCGTTATCTACGTGCGAATATATCATTGGTTATATAATTTTCAAACGTGTTGCAAATTTGCGAATCCTTGCCCTCGTAGTGCACTCACTGAAAGATGTCTTCCGTAGATTTACAATATTTTGTAATTTATACTGCTTACAAAATTCAGGGTTGTCCACAAACCGATGGGTCCTAAGAAACGTCGTCTGATCTCCCCTTGACGCTTCAGCGTCGTCCGATCCCCCTTTCGACGTTCTCTGCAGCGCCGTCTCCTTTCAATCGCGAGTTGAATAATTTTGGTAGTAGCGAAAAAGTAAAACAAAAAAATGCTTCGAGTGACTGACTTTTCGGAATTTCAGACCTTTCGCGAGGGATATCTCGGGACCCCTAACGAGAAGATTTCTTATTTTAGTTTTTTGACAATTATCTCGTAAGCGGTTTGAGATAGTTTCCGGTTCCGGTCCCTGCTGCCTCTTCATCAACGACCGGACGGGCAGACGGGCGGGCGATGACAACGTGGCTGCTCAAGACCGCTCTGAATCTTTTTCACCCAAAAAGGTGTGTTCTCAATTCAAGAAATGTACTTCAATTTCTGAGACGTTAAAGTAAGAATATGTTGTCAAAAAATGAAGTACAACACTGTGAAAAGTATCCTCGTAAATTTACGACATTTGTTGTAATTTTGATTTACAAAATATGTCGTAAACTTACGACAGTCCATTCTTGCTCGTCGGTCAATTCCAAGTCAATAGGGAGTGCTTGTAAATTTAAAATTTAAAATTGTACTTTTACGACTTTAATCATGGAAAATTTTCCCGTAACCCTTACGAGTAATTCATAGCGAATTCTTGAATTAAGAACACACTTTTTCGAAGCAGAAAATCAGGCTCAAAGGAAAGTAGTATTGACGCGCCGAGCCAGCCACCCGCCCGTCCCCGGCCGTCACGTGCCACGCCTGCCAACGACTCCCAAAGGGCGTTAAATGCTCTCTGAAAGTCTTCATCGTTTCGCGCTAAAACAAAACACTGTCAATACTACCAGAGTGAGAGTGAAGAGGGCTCGGGGAGCGGGAGGGGGGGGGGGGGGGCGGGCGGGCCACCCGTCTGCCTGTTATCGCGACGGCGGGTCGGAGGCATCGGTGCCGTCAGTGGTGAGCGGTTTGCGCACGAGAAGACCTCAGCACGTCGCTGTCGCCGTCTGCGCTCCGTGTGTGCGAGTGTGTGTGTGTCCGCGCACGTAGTGCCCGAGTGCGTGCGCGCGTGTGTTTGTGTGTGTGTGTAAACGCGTGTGTTGGTGACACCATGGCGCTGGCCAGCGCCATATGGCCCGATTCGGAGCCGCCGAGCAGAGTGCCACAGCAACAGGTGTGTGTCGTTTGAATAACGCGCGTGTGTCTCGAAGAGACTTGCGTTGAAAACGTCTGAACGTGGCCACAGTGCCGAAACGAAGTATTCGCTTCAAGTGCAAGTCCGGCGCCACGAGTTTTGTGAAATAAACCCTCTTCCCCTTCCCCTACCGCGCTACTCCCCCCCTCCCCTCCTCCACTGTTATGCAAGCACTGTGACGTCACATTTAAACGACTGAAACTATTGTCGATTTTGGTTAAAACTATGCGGTATATCACGTAGTCTATCTAGGCAGGACAAGGTGGGGCACGTTTTACCGAACGTGCCAAGTAAGCAATTGTTATACAATTTGACTGAATGTCACGTTACAGTGCTCCCTCACTTCATCTCTCTCTCTCTCTCTCTCTCTCTCTCTCTCTCTCTCTCTCTCTCTCTCTC
>NW_026267264.1:647113-649989 GCF_000697945.3 Frankliniella occidentalis | reverse complement strand
TAGGGTCAGTGACGTAATGCCCATGCCCACACTGATAAACTGCACTCACAAGTACACTTCTACCGAGTTCAACACTTGAAAGTGTACTATCAACGCAGTTGAACAGTTGAACACTTTCAAGTATGCAACCTAGTTGCAGACTTACAAGCGTTTACTTGGTTAATCAGTGCGCGTAGTGCTATGGATTGCAGAGCTTGCGCAGCTGTACACGATTTGGTTCCGCAATTATTATTTCGGCATTAGGAACGTAGAAAAACACTCAGGGTTCGGAAGGGGTTTCCTCTTGAGATTTTCGTGGAAACAGTATTAGTATTGCACCACATAAGCCGTGGGTAATGGTATTGTGCTGTTATTAGGCAGTCCCTTGTGGTCTGTCTCTAGCCGAAGGTAAAAGTTTTTTTTCTACAACACACTAAATTCAACGAAATTCAAGTATTTTGGAGCCGGTGTACACGTTATTACGGAAATGAAATGAAAACTCCATTGACTGTGTCACCCCTACCTTCAGCGTTTTTCAGTTTGCAAAATTCATGCTGCTGTTGGATATTACCAGATACACCTGATATTATATTACTCTAAAATGGCCCTTTTAGAGCGGCCGACACCTCTTTTCTCTCGCTGGTTGTGTCCGCCGCCGGATTTCAAATCCGCCGCGCTTTATCCTCAATTAGTTCCAATGACAGGGCATTCGTATGTGTACTATGCTGCGCGGTCAAGGTCGTAATATTTCTTTCACACATTTTAAATTATTTGTTTTTGATGCACTGGGCAGCACACTTTTTTTTTTCTTCCGTATTCATCATTAAAGGGTTGATAGGAGGTCGTGTATCTTTTTTGCCGCGGTCTAAAAAGTTTCATACTCTTGTGTATTTTTACTCAGCATTTCTCTTTCTTTCTGAATTTCTTTTTCACCTCACCGAGTAGGTGCGCACTTGGTCCGGCGCCTAGGGGCCCCATCCGGGGCTATCAGTTGCAGTCACGTGTATAATCTTCACCTGCGTATGGTCTCGCTGCCAACCTACGCCCGTCCAACTCTCGGAAAAAGATACTAGATAACAAACCAGTGATACTGTTGATAACCAACCAGCCCCAAAGAGTACCCGGACGATCGATGGAGAAAGGGGGGGGGCGGGGGAGGGTGTGATTGGTCGCATCGACCTTCCTCCCCCCTCCGCCGTACCGTTACGTAAGGAGTCAGACTGATATTAGCTTCTAATAATTACCTTCTCTTCTTACAGGACATGGACCTGATCGAGGTCCTCTGGAAGCAGGATGTGGACCTCGGCTTCTCGCTCGAGTTCTTCAACGGGCCGGCCGCGGGGGCCCAGGTCGCCGCCAACGACTCGTCGTCCGGGCCCGAGGGCGGCCAGGCGGGCACCACCGACGAGATCGAGAAGATCAAGATTCTCAACGAGCTGAATGCGACCAGCAAGGTAATGGTGCTGACACGGTTCCCACAAGTGCGGAAAAACCTGGAAAGTCATTGAAACAATATGCTTATGGAAAGTCTTGGAATGTCAGGGGAAAATTGTTCGGATGGTCATGGAAATTTGGATAAATTACGGATTCGAGGAGCGCACAAATTTCGGGTGTTCCTCTCTGCCGTCTGAGGTTTTGTTGACTCAAGATCTTTGAGTGAAGAAAGTCGCGGAAATTCTTAAAATTTTGTCTGGAATGTCATGGAAAAGTCATGCAAAATGGCCAGGAACCAAAATGTGGGAACACTTGTAGCTGCGGCGCCGCGCCCGCGGGGTAGGCCGCCCAACCGGCGCGCGCGGCGGACGAGTGGCTGACCTCCCTGTGCACACGCAGGCCCTGCCGGAGCCGCTGGCGGACGAGGCCGGCGAGGAGACGGGCAAGAAGAAGGACGAGCGCGACCCCTGGGCCGGCCTGCCCTACACCGTCGACAGCGAGACTGGTGAGTACCCTCGAGACGGCCGTGGAGAGGCGCGCACCGGACGTAGTCCCTCTTTCATACGGAAGAACGGAGTCAGCTGTGAAACATGGAATTCTTTTAAGATATAGTTCTAAGAGATTTCGTTCTTGGAGGTAGACAGATGAGAAAGTGCTGCTAACACCTCGGAAATATCTGCCGATGGTACCGAAATCTGGGAAATTTTGCCTGCCTGTATGAATGGATTGCAGTCAAACGCACTAAAAATGAAAAATAGTTCGGTAGTTTTGGGTCGTTTGGGTGCTTTTAAGAAGAGGTCAATGAAGTTGTGCACCCAGAAGACCGTTTAGTCCATATAACCAAATTCAAAACCGACGAAATTTTAGCTCTTGGGACTAAAATTTTATTCGTGGTGATGAAATAATTTGGTCTAGATGACTTAATTTGATTGGTGCGACTATATTTAGTTAAAAATAGGGTTACTAAATTTCAGTCGGTTTTAGGAACTAAATTTTGGTTCTTACAACCCTGATTTAGTTGTATCAACTAAATGGTTCTCTGGGTGTGCTTGCACCTGGTGATTCAGAGAAGACGCAGGTGCGTGCGGGTTTGCCTACCCGCTCTGCCGCCGTAAGGCGCCACAGCCCCTTGGGTAGGCAAACTCGTCCGCACCTGCGTCTTCTCTTAATCACCCGGTATGCAAAACTTCCTTGAAAGTATGAGCAGCCTATGGTTGGTGAAAGATCCGTGTCCCACCCACATTAGCGGCGTGGGTACCATTTTCGGCACTCGAAAGCTAGCTTGGGGATCGCGGCTTTCGAAATGGTTGACGACGCGGCCTTGCGTCGCTCCCCTTAGTGTGTGTGTGTGTGCGCGCGCGCCCTCAGAGAATAGAGTGCCCAGCAGAGTGCGCGGCCCGTGTGGTAGGTATCGCTGCTGTCCGCCGCCGACCAATCGCGTTGCGGTAATGAGAGCGTGTGGA
>NW_026267264.1:642462-647038 GCF_000697945.3 Frankliniella occidentalis | reverse complement strand
AGAATAGAGTGCCCAGCAGAGTGCGCGGCCCGTGTGGTAGGTATCGCTGCTGTCCGCCGCCGACCAATCGCGTTGCGGTAATGAGAGCGTGTGGACCGTGTACAGGAGGCTGGGCGGGGCCGGGCTGCTTGATTATTACGTTTGGTGCGGATTGAAATGTCAGGCGGTGGTTGCGGCTGCGCCCGCCGTGCCGTGCCTGGCCGTGCCGTGCCTGCCGTACCTTACCGCGCCACACCGTGCCGTGCCACGCCGTGCCACGCCGCCGCGGTCCGGGACTTTGGAGCCAAAGGCAGCGCAGCTCGGGGCAGCAGCGGCGGCGGCGGCGTCGGCGCGACGTGAATGGCTCCGTGATGAGGACATTGTGCTTCCATTCCCCTCCAGTAGCCTTATGGCGCTTTGATTCGGCTACACTGCGAAAAAAAGAAAGAAGGGGACGCGCGGGCCGCAGCAGCCGTCCGAGGCGTGTGCGGCGTTGTCAAATTTAAAGACATTTTATTAAAAATATTAAAATCTACTGTCCGAAACACTTTTAAGCCCTAGAAATTAGTTTTACTTTCCGGTTTCAAACGTCGGCTATTTTACTTTTTATTTGAAAACAGAAATGCATTAGCTTAGTCTTTTCTTTGTACACACTAAATGGCGAGGGAAACTTTTGCACGTAGGTTAGATGTGTCTTTGTGCACATCCAAACCAGATACAAATTTGTATAGTTACATACAAAATACACCATTTGACCTATCCTTGGTTACAATTTGTACCTCCGCGTACATTCAAATTTTTATCTGATGAGAATGTTCTTAAATACATGCATCTAACCTGGGTACAAAAAATTGTCCCTCCCCATGTAGAGTGTAGTGCACGAAACGAAACCTCAGCTGCAGAATTAACGAGATTGTACGCTATAAAGAGAAACCATATCGAAATTGGAGGGATATCACGCCACACAATACAAGTTGCCGATACCAGAAGTGAAATGTTGACGCAACGGGGAAAAGGCTTATCGGGGGGAGCTGTCAGTGTATCGAGCCGGCAGGGCCAGCAGGGCCGACAGGGCGGTCAGCGGCTCGGGTGTCCGTCTCGTTCGGCGCGGCGACTGATCTCGTTTCTGATCGTGGCCTCATTCAGCGATAATTTAATTATAATTATTGCTGTCGCTGCGGGACGATATGCTAGGAGAATGGGGTATTACTATCGAAAGCTCGATAGTGATATATGTGATATTAATAGTGGTAATCATCACAAAAATGAAGGAATTTCGGGTTCGAGTTTACGATATCGAGATCTCTCCCTCGCTGTGGTGTCAGTTGATAAACATGTATATTTGTCACATTTCTCAAAGTTTTTCTTTTTCGTCCGAACCACTGCCGCCGCTCCGATCTGCTCTCCCATCGAGCGGGGAGCCTTAGAATATCCCGCACCCCCAACAGGCGGCAAGGAATATTTTTCATCCCCCAACCCAACCCCACCTCTCTCTCTCTCTCTCTCTCTCTCTCTCTCTCTCTCTCTCTCTCTCTCTCTCTCTCTCTCTGGTATCATTGAAGTAAAATGTGTGTGGACCATCAATCTCTGCCCAGCGGGGGAGTGGGACGGGACTGGGCCCGCCTCGGCCCGGGATTGGCCGCGGCTGTGTGGATCGCGACCAATCCCGCCGTTGCAGTTGGCGCGGGGGGGCTCAACCTGCTCGCCGACTGTCACTGCGCTGCCAAATCTTGGCGGAGAAATCTCAATCTTTCAGACGGGGAAGATATTCGTGGGACTTTGCCGCGACGGCAGTATATGGTTTTCTGGGGGTTTCCCCCGATCTGAAAGGATATGTCTCCAGTTTGACCAAAACTCAGTTTGAAATTTCCCATCACAAAGCGTCGCGCGCGACGCGCACAGCGGCTCGACGCTCGACGTTTTCCTACGACTGCACTTTCAATTTTTCATCATCCCCTAAACTTTAGGGTCCTCCGTGCGGCCGCGCGCGCGCGCGCTGTGCTCGGCATGACTGGCAGAGCGTTCGAAAACAACGCCGTCTGACAGCAAGATCAATGATGGAAGGCGCTGGCCTGATCCGAATCCCCGGGGACAGCCCTGGAGCCGCTGGTGGCTGGAGTCTGGCTGGAGCGGCCGCCTGGAGCTCAGCTCCCTCCGGGGTCTCACTCGCGCCTTGGGGCCGCTCTTTGCGTCTCTTTGGGGCTTTGATAAGCCCCGACTCTAATGACATTTCTGTCAAAATATGATGAATAGCGCGTTATTACCTGGGGGGGGGGGGGAGGGCTTTACCCAGAACGTTCAAGGGAGGCGGGCGCAAGGGGACTTCCCTGGAGGATGTGGCTGTGTGCGTGTGTGATTTGTGTGCGTCCGACTAGCGTGTGCGTGTGTCTGTGTGTTTGTGATGTTTGTGTGTTTGGGAAAAGGCGTCCCGTCTCGGTCCACGAGAATCCTTTGTGAACTAAATTTCCTGGCTGGATGCGGCATCAGCAAGCAAGGCTGAGGTAGTCTTGTCTCGCAACTCGTGAAAGGGCGAGGGTAAATAGGTTAATAAAATAATATAAACTATGTACATACCCTAAACCAACTTATAAAGTGCCGTACAAGTTTGTAATCGATCAAAGCTCATCAAAATTTAAAATAGAAAGAGACAGTGAAGATGAAGCACACATCCCCCTGATGAGACAGCCTATAGCTTTCAAACACTTTCTTTCAGTTAGTAAATCTGCTATATTAAATTTAATTAAATATTCAGCTTTTCTTGGAAGGGGGATAAAACACATGTTAGCTGTTTGTTTTCTGGTGCCAAACAAACAGGGGCCAGAGTCTCGGGGTGTGATAGCAAGCTCCAGTGGGCATGTGTTCTCCTCTGCGCTCCTTCCCGTGAGGAAATATTTACCTGGGTCAACGCTGTTTGTGGCCTATTGGCTTATTAGCCAAAGGGAGATGTTTGAGGATCCCGTTCCCGTCCAGTCACCTAGTTGAGGCTGGTCTGCCCGATGTTGTGGTGTCATGCCTTGCCTCGCCGTGCCATGCACCGTCATGACAACTTGGCAGAGTTTTGAGGGAAACCCTTTGGCTAACAGGTGGCCTAGACGCATGCTAGACGTGTTGGCGTGGTTGTGGGGCAGAGCCGGGCAGAGCGTTGACCCGGGGCGCCCCTGTGCTGTAGGCAGGTCGCCGTTTAGTTAGGCCCGGCGGCTGGGGTGAGTGCCAAAAGCAGTGCAAACAGCATTGCTCTGCTGTAGGGGGGTACGAGACGAGGAGGTACTTCTCTCGTTCGATCTCGCAAGTGTGCGCTTCATCTCCAGAATTGGGTTTATAGCTCTGCCTAATGCTCCCAGACTTTAATTGGAGGGAATTACAATTTAAAATGACGACATATGGAACCTTTCCTTTTAGTTCAAGAAAACGATTCCTGAACATAAGGAAATATTCCTTCAGTTATTCGGGGAAATTTCTTCGAATTCTAGTAAAAGTTTGTCCTCTAATTTCCGCGAATCAAAGAAACAGCTCCCTGCTAGTGGATTTCAAACCATTAGCAGGCTTCCACTATATGTTCTCTCAGTATGTCCACTCTGATACTAATACTCAACAATCCGTGGATATTGCCATTTTTAGTTATTTATTTTTTTAGTAGAAGAAACACTGAGTGAAGTGTCGTGCTCGAAATGAGTCAGACAATTTTGCCTCGCTTAAGCAGGGCGAAGACTATAATGCTCACCCTTTTGGAGTCATATGCACTGAATTCTCACTCTGGAGGAGTAAGATTTCCCTGACCTCGCCCAATTGCAGTTAGGAACCTCACTCTTATTGGATGAGAACCTCAAATTACGACTCAAATTGAGTGACCAAGTAAGACCTCGCTCCCAGGACAGTGAGATTATTTGTGTCAGTGATCTCACCCTTCTGAGAGTAAGATATCTGACCCTTGCATTTTCGGTTGAGATAATGAAAAATTAAAACGCTCTTAAAACATCACCTGAGATTGCGTAATAGTTACAAGTGGTTCTCGTTTATTGAGAGTGGTGCTGGGGGGCCCGTTTTTTAGTGTATTCGCAACAGTAGCGCGGCAGGTGCGGCCGGGGCGGGCTCAATGAAGCAGAATCGGTTTGAGCAGGAAGCCCAGCGGAGCCAGCAGAGCTGTAGGAAGAGCATAGCGTTTTAGTGCCGGTCCTCGGTGTTGTGCTCGGCAGCGCATGGCCGGCCCCTGCGCGACCAGTGCCACCGGCGCCACCGGCAGGGGCTTGTGACCCGACGTCTCCAAAACCGAGCCGTTTCTTTTTCACGGACAGGAAATTGCTCTCAGTGGGGAAGTACCACGCTGTCGCAACTAAAACGTTTTTTTGTTTTTTTTTATCATCAAATAAGCTAAATTTTACCAAAAAAATAACTTTTACTCGTATTTTTACGTTATGCATGACTTTTTTTTGGATGTATGGCCGGTAGCATTGGTCGGATCGGACCAGAGAGAAAGAGAGCGCTCATGCTGGGTCTATACAATGGGGCGAGGTGAGGCGCGTTCCGCACGTGTCGAGAACCAGCGGTCGCGACCGAGCGGCGATCGGCAGCGCTTCGGCTGCACTTCGTGGTTTGTGAG
>NW_026267264.1:638617-642307 GCF_000697945.3 Frankliniella occidentalis | reverse complement strand
GGGCGAGGTGAGGCGCGTTCCGCACGTGTCGAGAACCAGCGGTCGCGACCGAGCGGCGATCGGCAGCGCTTCGGCTGCACTTCGTGGTTTGTGAGATCCCTGGGCCGCATAAGCGACGATGGGGCACCCCGGCTCGGCTCGGCCCGGTGGACAAAGGCCCGGCTGGACCCGTCGCCTGCTGCACCCGGCTCGAGTCAGGTAGCAGTCCTCTACGGCAACTCAAAAGAATCGCGCGCGGTCGCCTCCGAGTGGCGGCGGTGTTGGTTGTCTTTGTCGCACCACTGAGTGGGGGCGGGAGCGGGAGAGAGACCTCCGCTGGACTTCGCGGAGGTGTCCCTCCCCCACCGCCGCCCTTCCTAGCCAATAGGCGCGCAGAAGAGAAGTCGCCAGCGCGCTTATGCACGGGGGTCCGGGCCGATGCAGCTCTGAGCCCAGCGGTCCCGGCACGGTTTTATTGCCCCCATAAGCGCTCTCTTTCTCTCTGGATCGGACAGCTTCGGTTCGCCCCCGGATTGTCATAAGCAGCAGAATGCTCGTGATAAATGATGCATACGTGCGTGTGTTCATTTGGAACGGGGGCTTTCCTGTGAAATATGGAGTTTGAGCTGTCCAGGCCGCTGCTATTGTCTGGACCACTTTCCTCTGCAATCCGCGAGTTCTGCCGAGTCATGAAGCCCTGTGATGAGATTCAGGGCAGGTATATGTGGAGGGCGGCGATCCGTTAAGGGAGGTTTCTCGACGATTCCTCGACCGATGGCCGAAGCCAAGGGTCATATGTGGAGATTGGGCCTAGCAGAAAAAATACCCCCCGTGCGAAGTTTTTGATGCAGGTGCCGGTTGCCTATTTAGAGAAGGTGCTCTCTTTGCACTGGCGTGCTCGTGTATTCTCCCGATAATCGATCTAGCCCATCTATTGATTATTTTTTAATGTTCACACCTATGATGTGTACTACGGGTTCACCCGGTGGTGCACCTGCTGTATAGTCTTTCATTTCCGCTAGTGTCGTAATGAGGTTTGGACACTGCCATTATACCTCTCTATACCTCGCATTCCAGCTCACCTGTTATTGTTGCTAGCTCCGGCCCCTATGGTCCTGCCTGGCAGCTCGGTCGGTGGCGGCGGGCGGGCGCTGGAGGGGCGCTGGAGGGGCCTGGAGGGGCCTGGAGGGGCCCCCTAATGCCCGGCCTGCGGCCCGCCTGCGGCCCGGCCCTCCTCGCCGGAGAGGTGTTGTTGAGAGCTTTTAAAATGGCGGCGGTCCTTTTCAAGAGCCGCTCTGGGCTCCGCGCTGACATCTTCATGGCCCGCCCGGCCGCGCCAGGCTACGCCCGGGTTCAACACCTCCTCGAGTGGCGGCGGCCGGAGCTCTTCCTCGTGCAGGCGTGCCGAGGAGGCGTGCGTCCCACGGTCGCATCGCACACAACGGTCATGTGGGCCGCGGCTGCTTGGATATCAACTTCTGTGTGGCAAAATGAAGCATAAAACGCTCGTTTGGCCAAAGGAGTTATTTTGTGAATGCTGCATTTCTGGAAACCTCAAAGGGTTTCGTACCGTGTTGTACGTGTGTGATAGCTCTATTTGCACTGACCTGTAAATTGAAATCCAATTAGAATGAAGACAATCATCGCGAACTTCAACCTGACTCGTAGAGGTGCCACTCCAGCCAGAGAGAGAGAGAGGGAGACAGAGAATGAGGGCGACCTTGTGATTTTATCTCCAATTTGTCTGGCGGTCGAGGCCGGCTCGCAGGGCTCCACGCCGGCCTGTTGTTTGCTTAGTAAGCCTCTTTGTCCCCGAATGGCTTTGCAATTGTTGCGGCCGGATATTTATTTACGAAACACACGGTGAGCTCGTCGCCAAACTTATTGTCAGTCCGTGTACAGGTCCGCGAGACTCGGGTCGAGCGCTCAAAGAAACAGTGTTACTGTTTACTTGGTAGATTAGGCGCTCGTATTAATAATAATAAAAAAAAACTGAGATTAAGAGTGACTGCTGGACATGGTTACGGGGTGGTCAGTTTACCGAGTTAGCCGCTCTCAGCCCGTAACGAGTTATTTTGAAATCTTTAACAAGTTCGATCTTCTTTTTAGACAGTCCCCTAAAGACTGTCTCCCCCCTTGATTTAAATATTTTACTGGTCTACATTCTAAACTTGCACAAAATAGAAGTATGTTAGTGTAACAACATTGGAAAAACAAATTCTTAACTGGCAAGCACCGAGCATCTGCAGATATATCATGAGCATTGTATTCCAAATTAGCAGTGTGTTAAACTGGAAAATTTTACTTTTATAAGTAGTTTAGGACTGAAAATGTGGATACTTTAAAGTGCCCTAACTGCACGCTGAACTTCGTAGTTGAACTTAAACGTGTTGCAATCATACAAATTCTGGTTATTGATTTTGTTTTTAAAAAAATCGTCGTTCTTGGAACAATAAAATGGTGCAAGCTCAAAATTTACGTGCTCAAAATGTTGTTACAGTGTGGCGTGCGGCCGCAGCTTAGTTTGTTTCGACGGAAGCCGCTAATTTTTTTAGTGTTGTAATCTACGTGATCACCGGCAAGTTTGTAGCCTGAACATGGCATCACTTTTCAAATGCCAAATTGCTTCCTCTTTAAATGCCAAACCTTGTCATTTCCTTCAAAGTTGCCAATTCGTGGCCACTTACACGCCAAACACCTGATATTCATCCAGAATGCCAAGAACGAGCTAAGAAGCAATTCAGTTTCCCACTGCTTTAGGTGTGAAAACTAGGTAGTCATTCACCTTCCCTCCCTAAGCCTGCACCAACATCCTTTCTATGAACCTTTTTTCAGCTCTTTGACGTGCTTGCACCGACGGCGCGTGGACACTGCCTTGCTGATGAGGCACTCTTGCTGACCCAGTGCCACGAGTTGCACTCTCACGTGACGCAGCTCTCTGTCCAAATGTTTGTTTACGATATACCTCGGCCTGTTGAGCCAATAAAATCTCGACTGGGCGCCGCCGGGGACGCGGGGCGCAGGGCGGGGCTGGTGTCCGAGCGCACGGGGTGCGTTAGGGAGGCATTGTCCAGGGCAAAGCAAGGGGGGAACTTACGACGGAAATTAACTCGGATCGATTGCAAAGGCGCATGACCACATTGACAGCTAAAGAAGGGCGTGTTTGTGTTCTCAAAGGAAACCTCACAGGTCTAACAAAGCAGACGCGTATCTTGCGTTGATTCGTTCATTCAAGTCGCATAAGTTGAAGTCCTTGCAGAGTTTCTTGCAGCAGCGATTAGGGCACGAGGCCTCGTCTCGTGAATTGCATTTTAACAAACGAGACGCAAGACGTGTGCAGTCGCGGCAAAAGCACAAACGTAGTGCATAAGACGTCGAATGCAAATTGTTCGTGTAAGTACCATCGATGTGCTTCGGGAAGCCCGAGCTCCTGAAGCTCCTCGAGAAGACATTGAGAATCGGTTGCCTCTCTCAAGATTAGAGTCGTTTTGTGCTCGGATGCCTCGTGCTGCGATCTTGATCTGCGCGTTCGCCGTTTCCCCGCATACAAGTAACATAGAGACGTCAGTTGGGGGGGCTCCGGCTCGACTCGGCTTGGCTCTCGCGTCTCGACCTCAAAGAATCGTTGTTCCCTCTGGCTGTCCCGGACCCGCCGGGTCCCCATCAAAGTCAGGGCGGGCACCGCGTGGGCCAGCGCTGCCCCCCGCTACC
>NW_026267264.1:632242-633142 GCF_000697945.3 Frankliniella occidentalis | reverse complement strand
GGGGGGGTGACAGCCCGCCTGCCGGGCTGGGCGGCGGCGTTGCGTGGCACGCAGGCGGCCGGGCGGCGCCCCCCTCTCTGGGCGGCGTCCATGGCACCCCCGGAGCGCGGCGGCGTCGGGCCGCCATGCTGGCAACACTGTCGGGAAAAGAGCGCGCCGGGCCGGGCTAGCGCCGGCCGGCTGGCCGCGTGCGCGTTGCGTGCAGAGGGGACCGTCGTGGTCGGGATAACGCACTCGCCTGGGGAACGTATACCAGACGTACGTGCTTTTTGTCTCATTATTCCATGAAAGACCTCTCCGACGGCCTTTTAAATCTAATTGTAAGAGAGAATCGACGATGTTGACCGTTGAAATCTGAAAATTTTCGGATTGATTTCAAATTATTTATGTTTTGGCTTTTTATCTGTGCCGTCTGACAAGGGGGTGTGAATTCTGTTTACGTTTAAGAAATTCAGCTGTATTATGAGCTGGAGGCTGGAGGAAGGAGTTGCCCACTTTGAAATTGATCCCCGCAGGGCGCGGCTATTTCTGCCTTTGAAAACGTTGGAAAAGTTATTTAAAAACATGTTAATAGAATGCTTCTTTATAGTCAATAGTTAAAATATATTTTTCAAAGAAAACTACATTCTTTTCTGTGTAATGCTAGTATGGGTAGTAGAGGTACCCCTCACCCCTACCTGCACACACACTTCCGCAGTACGAATAGAGAAACCCGTTTTCAGTCTGGCGGATGCATCCTTATGTTGTGACGGATCCCTTCCTGCATGACTTCTATCCATCTACCCAGCCATCTCTCCCGCCGCACGTCATCCATAGCCGTCTATCTGTCCGCGCTGTTCATGGCGTCGCCGGTGTGACTGACACCGGGGGCAGGAGGGACTCTCCCACGGGCCCCGCCCG
>NW_026267264.1:629763-632192 GCF_000697945.3 Frankliniella occidentalis | reverse complement strand
GCCCCGCCCCGCCCCGCCCCGCCCGGCGCGCTCTGGAATCCTCCTCCAGCTCTTCCAGCTCCAGCATTAGTCTGGGGGTGGATAATGGTGCGGCCATAACGAGGGGGAAGGCCGCGAAGCAAGTGTGGCTGCCTCCAGGACATAACGTCCAGGCCAATTTTGTACTGGAAAATCCAGAAGCCAGCATAGCCGCGGCGGGAGGGAAGGGGGTTCGGGAAGCAGGGCACTTCCCGCTCGGTGCCGGTGACTTTCCCGCATCCTGCGGCTGCGCCACCCCCCTCGGCCCAGTTGGAGTCACACTAAGTGAGTGTGCGGCTGTGCGGCTGCCCCCAGGACTCAAGAATCCTAGTTAATATGTCCAGGCCAATTTCATACTGGAAATTTCCGCCTCCAGCTGGAGGAAGGGGTTCGGGAAGGGCACTTCCCTCTGCTCATGTAGGCGGCTTCCCGCATCCTCGGTCCTGTTAGAGCGGCCCACTCTGTTGCGGTGCGATACTCGATTGTGCCGTTTGATCTGTTTACATTCACACATGATGGCCCCGATATGAATGTGCGGCGCTATCGCAACGGTCTGCGCGCGGCGCTGCGCGGCGCTGTGCGGATGTGGACCCGTTACTGTCCCACTCACCGGCGCACCGCACCCACAAAGTGTACGTGGGCCAAATAAAAGAAAGCTCCGCCGCCGAATTCCCTCCCAAAAAATAAAATCACATAATCATAATTACCCTGATTCTAAGTGGTTTCCTTTCGAACTTAAAATTTTTAACGAAAGTGTGTTCGGCTAGAGTGTATCATTTCATATTTTATTTTTGAGACTATAGAGTGTGAGATAGAGCTACCGTGTGTTGCCCGGCTAGTGTTTTTAGCAGATGATACCTTAAATACTTTCACTAAATATAAAGAATACATAAGTAACTTTAAGGTGTCAGCTAGCTTTAACTCTCGATAAGCAGGAAAGAGAACTAAGAGCAAAACCAGAATTATCTTTTTGAGCGCTGCGGAATGGTGTCCGGGTGAGTGTCGCGCTAACAATACTGCGCGGGATGGGCCCCTTCCCTGCCCAACAATACAACTAGGCCGCGAGCCGCCCTGCCCTTCCCAAATGTCCTCCTATAGGCCGCCGAATTGCAAGATTGCAAGCAACCAAACAAATAGCAGGTGATGAGAGAAAATAGGAACATAGCCCTATTCATAAATTTGTATCATCTGCTTTCAAGATCGATTCTTGATTGAGATTTTTTTTCTTTTCCTTTTCTTTTTTGATCATCTCTCTCTCTCTCTGAAGAGGCGCCGTTTTTTGAACCCGACGTCCGACGATGCCCGCGTCGGCCGGGCAGGAGGAGTGAGGAGGATCCCTGGGGCCGGCGGGGTCGGACTGGGCGAGCGGGCAATCACAAGGCGAGATCGCTGTCCGATACTATCGTGGGGGAGGAGAGAGAGAGAGAGAGAGGGGGGGGGGAGGGAAGGAGGTGGAACAAGAGCGATCGAGGCCCTTCGGCCCTCATGGAGGTCAATAGGTGCGCGCCCGGGGTCTGACAGAGAGCGGAGATCCCCCCGATGGACTGGACGGGCCGTAGTGGCAGCCGCGGCAGCAGCGGCGGGCGTGACTGCCGTACACTGGTGGAACCCTGTACGCAATGGATGAATCATCCGCTGAAATGAGAGTTTTAAGGGGTCGGTCAAGCGAAAACTGGCGAAAACTCAAGGTTTCACATTTAGTTTAAAGGAAGATCAAAATTCCATGTCGAAATCTCCTTATTTTTCCCTCACTGTGGGAGCTTATTTCAGTTTTGTCGGTCTGCCGTCTACTTCCTTTGCATTCAGTCTCATTAGGGCATATTCGCTTTATTTTCAAATTTACGATACACAAATAACCAGTAATGTGCATTTCTCATCGGAGGCCCATCCACAAAGATTCTTGATTGTCCACCATGGTATGGTAATTTTCTCCCATGTTGTAATTTTAATAGTTTTTTCTTTTTTCTTTTTGTTTGGTCTCCGCTACCCTACACTTGTGATGTCTTGACACTCTGTCGCCAGGCTTTTGCCGCCGGAGAGACTGATGTTGTGTTTCACGCACACACGCACACACACGCACACACACGCACACACAGACACACACACGCACACACAGACACACACACGCACACACAGACACACACACAGACACACACACACACACACACGCCTGTTGACTTGGTGTGGAAGCCTTATCGCGGTAGGCGATGACATCAGATGTGACGAGTGAGATATCTGGCGTTAATACCGCTTTAATAACGCGCGCCTTCCTTACCTGCGCGCCTCTGCCGCCTCGTCTACGCACACCACACTCGCTCACGAAACGAACCAAGTGACGGCAATTAGTTTGATACGCATTATGGCCTTTTGATGGTATGGCACATGTGTCAATCCGAGTAACTGGTAAAGGA
>NW_026267264.1:614559-619348 GCF_000697945.3 Frankliniella occidentalis | reverse complement strand
GCACCTCCGCCGCCGCCTCGATGGCAGCGAGTCGAATCGAATCTGTCGAATCGACTTTGTTCCGATGGCAACACCGGCGGGCTGTGCCCTAACCCTCCCGGCACCACCAGCAGCACCTGCACCACCTGGGCACCGCCCGACAGCAGCCTGCCGAAACCAACGGGAAGGTACGACGATGCAAGCTGGAAGACGCGGCACCCTGTTAGACTCGCGAGGTGTGACCCCTATTGCAACATCAGGTGGACTGGCGCTTTGCCTGCACTGGAAACGCAACTGTGTAGTTGTCGCACTCTTGTAGGGATGTGAATGCGTAGGCTTGCGTGTCAGGTATGCTCGCTCATGCCTTTTGAAACTTTGGCCACCATTTGAGGACGTGAACTCTGTCGTTCGCGGAGGTAGGCGTGGGTTCGCTCCTGGAGTACGATGCGTCTTTTGGCGAAGGTTGATATGAATCCTTCAAATTGCGTTAAACGCACCGGAAACCCAAGTGTGAATATATTGCCTACAGTCAACTGTGCGGACAACGCCAAATGGAGGTACAAGTTGCATGGGCATTCAATTCACACACCGCAACGAAAACACCTACAACATTCACACACTTAGGTTTACTGTGTATTCACGATAGGAATTGGAACTCTAGAAGACGTTGGGGTAACTTTGTCTCGTGAGTACCCTTCTGGGGGTGCTATAAGGTGTCCGTATTTGCGCGGCTGTGGTTCGTGCGAGTGCCTTGAGCTGACGGACGGACGCCGGGGAGAAGGGGATTGGGATCGTAAATCCCCCCTGGTCGGGCGAAAGCGATATCCCACATGGATAAAACCGCCCGGTCGCTGTCCTTTCCCGAGGGGGGAGGGGAGGGTGCGGGACGAGGAGGAGGAGGAGGTCCTGGCGCGTCCAGGCTCCGCCCCCCAGGGCCTCGTGCGCGCCCATTGGCCGCCTTCCCCCCATTGTCCCCTGGAAAGAATACGGCGTCGCCGGCCCGCGCCCTGCCCCTCCCCGCCCCCCTGCGGCCCGCTCCAGCGCGGCCCGGGCTCGGCTCGGCTCGGCCGGGCTCTCTGGCCGGCGCTCGGCTCGGCTCGTCCTGCGGCGCGCTGGCCCCGGGGCCGCCGCCGCCTCCAGTCGTCCCGAGTCGCTGCTGCAGCGCGCGCGCGCCGTGTCCGTGTAGGCCGTCGCGACGGTGCGCCCCGAAACGTGCCCAGTAGTGCCTGTGTGTGTGTGTTTTTGTGCTGTGTGAGTGATCGAGCGAGTGATGCGGCGCCGTGAGTGACATGTGCGAGGTGATGCCCCGGTGGTGTGCGCCCACGGCCTCGGTCCCGCGGGCGCCGGCGCCGGCCACGGCCTCGGCCTGGAGCAGTGTAAGTGATGAGTGACGAAGAGCCACCACCTCTTGGATTAACATGTTCTACAACCGCTGCAGAGATGAGGCCTGGAACGGGGCCCAGCGTTACTATCAGCCCGCCGCGCTCGAGGTAGGACGACTTCTGCACGGGGTGACGACTGTGACCACTGTGACCCCTGTGACCACTGTGACGACTGTGACGAGAGGGTCTTGACACACGTGGAACTGTTGGACTGTGCTGAGGACCTGTTGGGTTGGGAATGCGTGGAACTGTCGGACAAGGATGCGGAACTATTCGAGGACGTGTGGAACTATGAGCATGGGATGCCGGAACTGCTGGAGAACACGTGGAACTGCCTGACAAGGATGCGGACCTGCTAGAGAACACGTGGAACTGCCTGACAAGGATGCTGAACTGCTGGAGAACCTGGTGGAGAACGATCGGAACTGAACCGTCGGGCTGGGATGCAGAACGTCTGGAAAATATGTGGAAGTGACGGAACGCTACGCGAAGCTGCTTGGAGAACGCTCGTGGAAACGATGGATGAATGACGTAGCCGGACGTAGCCCTCCTGGAGAACACGCACCTGACGAAACCTGCCCCTGAACCTGGCAGAAGACGCAGACATCTGTAGACTGAGGACTGAGGAATGGGCCTCCTGGCTGGAGAACGCAATGGACTAGACACTAAAGATACTTTGAACAGCGGAGAGAACTACAATCGGGTTACCTCATAGACCAGACATAGACATGCCGGAGAACGCGCGATTTGGCCGCAACAGACCCTGCGCGGATACGCAGAAGGACACAAAAGAAATGATTGGAGACTTAGCGGAACCTAGAACTGATGGAGAAACCCATTCACTGCAAAAGGGGGTGGGGGCCTCAGGAACCGAGGCTCCTGAGGCTCCTGGCCAAACGGAAGTCGAGGCCCGACCTGGCATGGGTGATAGGTGAAGAGGACAATACCAGTGGTGATTCCCATGACTCCTGCCTCGTACCAGGTGTTCCTTTGTTCCTTGAATGAGCTCTAGCAGCACTGCAGGTTTGCCTACCTTAGCCCGTTAGGCGCCATGGCCTCTGCGACCCTGGCAATCCACACTTGTAAGTGTACAACTGCATGTTGAATCCTCTTCAACTCTGTAGTTGTGCACTTGTAAGTGTGTGACTCCGTTGCTGATCGCTTCTCATACAGTGAAAGGCCAGTCTAAGGAAGTACGTCCTACACCTGCAGTTGAACACTTAAGAGTGCAACTGACAGTTGCACAAATAGTATTGTTAAACAGTTTGACCACTTCAAAGAAGTACATTGACAGCGAATGTCCTCGACCGTGGCTGACGGCCGGCATTGGAGATAATATTTAAACCACCCCCTTAGAAATTTTAAAGTAATCTTAAGTCCTCTGCTGACACTTTGCGGGCAACATTTGTCGAGATGTCTCGAATACGTGTTGAATCTTTTAGCTGCCCCCCGTGCCTGCCGCGACTATCGTCCTCCTCCGAGCATGGCGGATCGGGGCACGTGGCGCCCAGGCCGTGTAATCCGCAATGGCTCCGCAATGGCTCCGCGGGGCGCTGGACGCGGAACCAAGACGCCCCGATGGCTCCACGGCGGCCCAAACTACTTTCATGGGGAATTATAGCGTTTGGTCCTGGGGGGAACTCGCCGCGGCAAAGGGCCATAGTCGCAAACATTTTGGAAAATGGGATATATGGGCGGTCGTGTCACTTTACAATCTGCCAACCTATCAGATTGTGACAGTGACTTGCACTGCACCCAAAAGAGTTGAGTTTGTGGACCAAGCAAAATGTGCTTGATCCTTGATTCCTCAAGTGCATAATGTCTTGGTTGAAGTAGTTGGTCTTGGTCCAAGAACTTAGTTTTTGTCGAGAATTGTGCGTGTGCCCAATTCTCGATGGGTTCCCGCGCCTACTTCGAAAGCAAAAACGCTCAGTGACATTTCATTTCGTGCTGACCTTCGAAGGGTAACCTTTCGGCAACTACCGATCATTTTAAAATTTCGCGAGTGGGACGGACGCTGCTGTGTTTTGACCGCCATGCTGTACGGTGCCATACATGGCCAATATAAGGGTGAGACGGGCCCAAAGCCACACGCATGTCGTCTCGTTTGAGGCATTCGAGGGACTCTAACGGTGGTGGCTGTAATGGGCCATGAAGCAGCGCAGGGACTTTACTAGGGTCAGGCGACCTCCGCGCCGCGCCGCGGGCCGCGGCCTTAAGTGCTCAGTAAACGTCGGGACGTAGTCAAATCAGAGGCGGATGCGTTACTCCGTGCCCCAGAGAGAGAGAGAGAGAGAGAGAGAGAGAGAGAGAGAGAGAAAGACGCAGTGGGGTTGGGCCAGACGGAGAGGAGACTTTTGCGCATGTTTGCCGAGAGGGTTGAAAGTTTCGTCAACGTCTTGTCTCTGAACGAGGGGAAACTTTTTCGTAACTATACGGCTCTTGAGTCCCCCCCTCCCCGCAAAGCAAACGGTGATGGTCTGTCTTTATGCTAGAAAGAGGATGGATAAAAGGTTTTTGTCGAGATTAGTGAAAAAAGAAGGAGCAGTATTGCTCGCGTGAAAGCGACACTGGCCGCGAGGTGGCTGGGAAAAAAGGCGATTAAGTTACACAACTCCGCGGCGGGTAGCCCAAAAACCAAAGCTGCACTTTCGTGGTTATAGACAATGCTGTTCTAGGCCTGCAAGCCCCTTCTTCATTATTAACAATCAGAGCTGATCCGCACACACGATGCGTTTCGGATCTTATTGACGGGAGGGCGTAGCCGGATTAGCGCGTCCATAACTCTCCAGCATGGCGTTGATGCGCCCGGGACTCGCCCCCTGACCCCGCTAGAGAGAGAGAGAGAGAGAGCAACGTCTCTGAGCCGACCTCTAGAGACCCCCTGAAAGCCTTTCACCAATGCTGATGGGGTGCCGAGAAAGCACTCGACGTACATATTGATTTTACATTCATTCTTTTTTTGTTATTTCTCATTCTTCTGTTGTAAGTTTTCATCCCTTGAAGTATTTTCTTTGCCGTCATAATACCATTGGAGCATGTTCTTGCAATACTCCCAAAGTTGAAGTAGAACTTGTCAGCGTCCAGAGGAGCCCGCGGTCCGACCTGGAGCCTGCCATCCTCCTGGAGTCTCCAGGTGCCTTCCAGGTGCCGGCTGCCGGTATTGCGCCTGCCTGCCTGCCTGCCTGCCTGACTGTAATTGATGATGATAGTGTTGTTGTATACATTTCGGCCGGTGCGCGCGGAAGGCAGCACCACTACAAGTCGCCGCGTCCCGACGAATCCCTTTCGACACTGTCAAGGCGCTCCGGAAACAAGTTGTCGTTTGTGTTCTCTGGCGCCGCGACGCGTCGCGAAGAGACGCCTCTGCGCCTCGCTCTCGTGACGCGACTGCCAGACGAAGGAAAAAAATGTCAAACAAGGAGGGG
>NW_026267264.1:613368-614509 GCF_000697945.3 Frankliniella occidentalis | reverse complement strand
TGTTTTACAAATGACAGACTGCGACTGCGCGGCTTTTTGTCGAAGACCGTTAAAATAAGGGGCGCAACTGGCGTGGCGTGCCAATATGCAAGTGATCAACACTACTCTGCACACTTTCAAGTTTTGAACTAGATCTTCGAACAATGAAAAGTGTTACAAAGAAAAGTTGAACACTTAAAAGTGTCCGCAGCTTTCGCGGTTTGGCCATGAAGCATTGCGTACAATTTAAAGTTTTCACATTTGTTTTTGAATACTTCCAAGTACATTCCTCCTTCACAGTTGACCTCACTTTTTCGCTTCAGCATCAAATTTGACTTCCAGACAACCTTATTGATTCCCATTGCGTTTCCATTGGTTTCCATTATGTTTGCCTTTGCTCCTTGCTACTGATGGGCATGTGATAGTGTGTGTGTGTGTGTGTGTGTGTGTGTGTGTGTGTGTGACAGAGAGGGAAAGGCTTTAATAACGCGCGCCTTCCTTACCTGCGCGCCTCTGCCGCCTCGTCTACGCACACCACACTCGCTCACGAAACGAACCAAGTGATGGTAATTAGTTTGATACGCATTATGGCCTTTTGATGGTATGGCACATGTGTCAATCCGAGTAACTGGTAAAGGAGAGTTGTGATGTGAAATCAATTACAACGACTTCGATGCACCAAAGTTTACCAACTGCACGACAAGTTCCCCAAGTTCGTTCTCTACATGTTAAAAACGGAGAAAAGGGGGAAAACGTTGAGGAACTCCCATATTTGAGGAAAACTCCTCCGATCTCGCCTCAGAAATGAGCGAAATACCAAAATTTTTAAGGAGAAGTCCTCGAAATGTGTCCTCGATGGGGGTGTCCTCGAAATGGAGTTCTCCTCAATTCCTCAAAATTGCGACATCGTATTTACCATGAGTTTTCCCAACAAATTTCGAACTTTTTACATTTTTTAAATAGGAAATTTCCTAGTCAAACCTACAAAGATAATTTTTACATTGGTTGAAGTCAGACTTCGACTGTCTTTGTCTCTGCGCCTCGTGCGTGCGGATGCGTGGGCTGGTCGTTGGCAGTGTACTTTAAGCCCGACCCTGGCTGCCTGCTCGCCGGTTGCCTAACTGCCGACTTCCTGACCATGTTCCTCCTGTGGCTCCAGCAG
>NW_026267264.1:607911-612621 GCF_000697945.3 Frankliniella occidentalis | reverse complement strand
CTCCCTCCCTCCCTCCCTCCCTCCTGACATGGCATCAGGATAAGGCATAAGATTAATCACGCTTTACCCCCCCAGGCGAGTACGTGGTCGCTATCGGGCCCGAGGACCAGGACCCGTTCGCCGAGAGCCGGGCCTCCCCTTCCTTGTCCTCGTCGGAGTCCTCGTCCTCCCGCCGCGATGACGCCAAGGTGCCCGACGCCGACCTGGCTGACCTGCCGTCCGCCTCCAGGTCGGCCGACGACTTCGTCGTCGACGACCCCCTGCGTCTCTTCGAGGAGGTGAGTACCATTTGTTAAATAAATCTGTAAAAAATAAGATTGAACATGTCTTTCAAGTTCCCTAAAAGCGAGCGCCATTCTCAGGCATGGCGTGATTTTCACGCCCAGCGTGATAAAAGTCCGGTTCCTGATTGGCTTCGTGAAGCTTAGGGAGCGTGAAAATGACGCCTGGCGTGAGAATCACGCTTTCTTTTTGTGAACTCTGTATCCACCCTAAGAGCGATGTTCGGGTGAACAAGGCGTACGTAAACACAAACTGTCTCTGGAAGGACAAAAATTGAGTTTTTTTTTTTTTTTTTAATTGGAACCTCCCGACCTTCTCCTTGGGGATCATTAGGCCTTTTGGGGTGTTAAGAAATTGAGTGATAAAGTATACTGTTCATTGAGCGATGAAAACATGTGAGCATGTCACTGTGGTGAGCGACGAAATTGGTTTTAAAACGTTGCCCTCCTGAGAGCGGCTAATGTCGCTTCTTCATTTTCAGAGATTTTTTAGAATACAGAATAGTATGACGAATCGCGCTCGCGCTAAAATATTTGAAGGAATTTTTTGCTCAAAAAGCAAGCTAGCAGTTGGCTAGCAAAGCAAAGTTATTTCTTTTTAAATCCCCTCTTTGCCCCACTCCTCAAATTAGATTTCTGTCGCCGTGTTCTTTCTTTTTGTTGAAACGAGCGGCGCGCTTGTGGGAAAGTGTATAAAGGGTTGGGTTTGCCGCCGCGGTGGTGGCAGCCCTGCCGGCCTGGCCGCCTCTGCCACGGCCACTTTCTGGAACTACTCGTGTGAGAAAAACGTGACAGCAAGTGGCGTGGCCGTGCTCTCTCTCTCTCTCTCTCTCTCTCTCTCTCTCTCTCTCTCTCTCTCTCTCTCTCTCTCCCTCTTTCCGACCCCTTCCGTACCTAGGTATGATTGCGGAGTTCGCTCGTGACTTGGGACTGAGGGGGTGGCCCCCTCCTCTATATCCTGCAGGCATGTCCTGCTGTTCAGTCTTTTGCCCGCGCCCGCGTCCCCACTTTTCTCAGGAGCCGTACTTCTTTTCGTATCCCTCCCTCCCTTAATTTTGCAAAACGTACAAATTTTACTTTTTAAAACTTTAAAGGAGTATTTTGTTTTTCGCGATTAGCGTTTGTGATATTCTCTGTGTTTTAAATTACAATTATTTTCTCATCTAAACTTTTACCTTCTTGACCAGCTTGCTCGTAGCAGCCGATTGGAGGACGATGGCGTCTTCTCGCCCGACTTCAACCACGACGAGCTCGACCTGCTCAGCGACATCGGCGGCCTGCTCATGGACGACGAGGAGGACATCACCGAGGCTTTATTATTATTATTATTATCATCGGCGGCCTGCTCATGGACGACGAGGAGGACATCACCGAGGCTCTGGCGCTGCCCCGATCGGTGAGTGTCTGTTTGGATCGGCGGCAAAGTTAACTCGATAGGTGAAACGACATTCCCGTCACGTGAACTTAGACTCACAGGAAATAATCTGACGGTCGTCTCGATGGAACTTCAAGCTAAGCAGTTCTGTAGACTGCTATAAACTGCCGAGCGAGTAAAATGCGCTAGGCGTGCCTTATGGCATAAGGGACAAAAGAAAACTGAGCAATTCGGTTCTTGTAAGCCACGACCACTGATGTTGAGAAAATGATTCAGTTTAAATGGGCTAATACGTTAGGCCATACGAAGAGAGTGTTCTTGAAACGATGATGTTAGGGCGAAAAACTTCGGTTGTTTTCACAAAACGTTTCCAAGTTACCATGTTTTGAGACACATTATATATTTTAACGAAATCCCGTAAATTTCAGATAGCAAAGTTCGCTAAATTGGACTGACAAAATCTGTGCACTTTTTTCGCCTCTTGCACCGCACCTTTGTGCCGCCGCGCCGGGCGGCCGGGTGCGGCTTCAGTCAATAGTCATTAATTTGAAGACCCGCTGACGTTTCCCTGTGCCCTCCGCTGCCCTTTACTTTCTTCCGTGTAGCCGAGCCGCTACAACAGCACCCCGGGGACGAGCGGGCGGCGGGGGCGCGGCGCGGCCGCCTCCTAGTGAAAGAGAGACGGCTGCTCACAAGGTCTTCTCTCTCTCTCTTTCTCTATGTGCACCCCAGAGTCCAGAACGGACAACGGGCTGGCGGACCGACCGGGTCGGACACGGGAGCAGATCGTAGCGTAGCGCGTCTGCGCTGTAAAAGAAAAGGCTCCCAGGCCCACAAAACGTTTTCTAAAAATGGTACGAAATAAGTAAGGTTCATGAGAAGGCCAGCTTGAAGTGTACAAAGTTTGAACACTTCATCTTGTCGAAACTAGGTGTCGTTATTGGTTTGCAAAACATGAGACATTTCGTTAAACTTTTAGGCAAATTATGTTTATAACCTTTGCACCAGTGTGCGGTTTAATGAAACACCATGTAATATGCGAAATCGCAAGTTTGAGACACATTGTATTTTAACGAAATCCGGTAAATTTCTGATAGCAAAGTTCGCTAAAATGGACTGACAAAATCTGTGCACTTTTCCCCCCCTCTTGCACCGCACCTTTGTGCAAACATTTGCACATTTGTTTTACCGTAGTGAAGGTGTCGACAACTGACAAATGGCAACTCCCGCCGTTGCCGCGCAACAGCCTGACCATCCCCGAGTGGGCTGGCGCGGCCGGCGCCCCGTTTCCTTGTTTGCGGCCGCCGCTAAAGGCTTCTCGAGCCGCGACCCCAATACGGGCAATGACGGTGACCAAGCGGGGCCCTCGCGCTGGGCTGGGGGCGGGCGGGGTGCGCCTGCCCGCCGCTGGGTCAAGCAGCTAAACAGAGGAAACTTAGCCAAGGGCTGTGCTACATTAATCCAGCCGTCTTTCAGGCCACTATACGTACCGGGTAGAACTATGAATGCGCAGCAGTATTGCGGGTTTGCCTACTCTTTACACCCGTGAGGGGCCATTGGCCCCTGCGGCCATATTGAGTATGCAATCCCACAACACTGCTGCGTTATTCACTGTTACACCCGGTACAGACTAAACTGGATTTATGGTATCTTTTTCTTTGAATGTATATACGAATTGAATCAATCAAATTTTTGGAACACATTTCTGTGTTTATTTGGGCACTTTCGTGCACTCTTTCCTACAAAGTAATGCACTTTTGCGCACAAATTTGTCTGAAACCGAAACATAGATTTAACTTTAGCACGAAAGTTATTTTGCATAAAAACATACCAATTCAATTTTGTACAAAAAAGTGCTGCTATTCCATGTAACTCGTTGCGAATAAGAGCGCCAATTCCTTCTTTAGAGAACGCCAATTTTTTTGCGAAAAGAGGCCAGACGTTTTCAGTGTTCTAGGCACGTAATCTTTGGGGGTCAAACTCTCGTCCGAGCTGGTTCACATTATCCCCAAAAATCTCACACATGGCCATGCCCCATACGGATAATATCACACCGAAGAGGAAAATTGGCATTTTGTGGTCTTCATTTAAAATGGTGCGTTATTGTTGTTATTTCGCTTTTGAAGTGATTGATAAACTTGATCCGCGCGTGCGTAGACTTTGCATATATCGGAGTGCGGCGACATGGCGGCGGCGGAGCGGGGTGCGGCGGAGCAGCTGGGTATGGGGGGACGATTATGACGAGATGATCACCAGAGAGGCCGTCGGCCGGGGAGGAAGTGGCGCGGGGATGAAGAAAGAAAGAGTACTCAGCAAACAAACCAGGCTTTGTATAACTATTAATCCCTCGTCGCGATGGCGGCGCCCGATGGAGTCGTCAGCGCGGCGAGGGGGACGCGGAGCGCGAGGGGTGCAGCGCAGCGCAGCACTGTGACGGAAAATACTCGCGAGGGGAGGAAGGTGTCGGTTGTTGTTGTTATTATTATGCTTTGGACCCCTTCGACGCGCGTTACAGAGACAAATTATTTCTACATGACAGAGTCGTTCTTTTACGGTTTTCCATCCATCCATCCATCCATCCATTAATCCAAACATCCCCACTCATTGCTATCCTAGAGAACCTCAAGTAAAACAAATGAAATGGTGAAGCTGCGTCCGCTCCGGCCCCGCTAGCCCGCGCCGGGCTCAGCACCGCCCTCTGCCCTCTATCCGTGTCCGATGCATTCGGCTCAGAAGCGTGGCCATAGGTTTGCATTGCTTTCCGTTGAAAGTGTACCGGACTTCCGCCAGTGGGATTAGGCCATTGGTCACCGCCCCCGTCCCACCCCTATGGATCTGCTCTCGGGACATGCACTCCCAATCCCTCTATGACAACTAATTATCCAGATGAACACACGGGAAGCTTCGCCGACGGTAAAAGGTCATAGTGTGTACAAAAAATATCAAATTTTGGGTGTCATGTGACATTGAGCGATAAACGGAAATGAATGGAAATATCATACAGTAACGTTTTCATGTTACTGTTCGATGTTTGACAGTGACCAATGCCTGCCG
>NW_026267264.1:606949-607861 GCF_000697945.3 Frankliniella occidentalis | reverse complement strand
AGGAGGGACTCTCCCACGGGCCCCGCCCGCCCGGTAGTGGCGTGGCCGCGCCGGGGGCGGCTCGCGGGCCGGCAGCAGCCTGTTCGTGGAAGCGCCCCGGGTGGCTGATGTGCCCCGGGCGGCCGCAGGGGGTTGCGCTGCGTCCAAATGGGGAGATGCCATCACACTGACCGTCTCTGTAAATAGATCTCGCCGCGAAGACAACGACCTCTACCTCTCTTCTCTCTGGTCTGGATGGATCGCGCGCACCGCTCAAAAGTAAATCATCTCCGATGTCAGATCATATCCTGCTTCGCCCTCAGTGATGTCTGAAGTGCGCAACTGGCGAGCTGAAAATGTTCAAACTCCTGCGATATCAACACTTGACTCAAACACTTTAGGGGTCCACATTCACAGCGTCCGACTGTATACTTCAAGTTACACTCAACTACACATCTGGTATTCGACACGACGGTGTTAAACACTCGCCAGCCGCTTGCCAGCTGCTGCGCACTTTAGATATCACTCTGTTGTTCTGAGGAATATCGAGGGACTTGGTTAGTCTCGGACGCAGTCTGTTTTCAATTGGTCACATTTAGATTATTTAAACTTCTTTCATATAGATAATAGTCAAAAGAAAGCCATAAAAAAAAGAATTCAAAAAACCATTGGTTTACGAAACGTGTTATTTTTGATTGTCTTAACTCCTTTCGTCCCGAATTAATTTGTCCTGTAGATTGCGTCCACAATTATTTATTCCACGTAAAAAAGTCCGCGCACAGGACAAAGGGAGAGTAATATTCTTTTATTCGACACCTTTCACCTTTGGCGGCCGCTGCCGCTCGCTGGCTGCCTTTAGCTGGCTGCCGCTCGCTATGCGCCCCACAGCGGCCCGCCCTGCAGGACCTTGTCTCTTTGTGCCATTGATGTGGC
>NW_026267264.1:604347-606410 GCF_000697945.3 Frankliniella occidentalis | reverse complement strand
ACACCTGCAGCTGCGCGCCCCAGCTCCACCCGCGCCGCTGGCCAGATGGTGGTGACGGTCCTCGCGGCTTCCGTTTCGTGGCCTAAAGCAACGAGTAGCGCGACCCGTGCGGGTTGCATCTCTCTCTCTCTTTCTCTCTGGACTCCGCTGTCCGGAAGGGTTTCCAAACGTCCTCGCGAACTGGGCTAGCAACGTCAGGTCCGCGTCCGCAGCGCGAGAACACACTACATCCTCATGCGTTGTATTGTGCATAAACATGCGGAATTTTATACAGCCATAATTTTATGCACAATTTTATTCATAATGATGACAGTGTAAAATTATGCACAATTTGTACATATTTATGCATAAAACTTGTGGATACTTATGGCTGTGTAAAATGCTGCATGTTTTTGCAGAATAAAATGCATAAGGATTTAGTGTGAACAAGGCGCGAGAAGGGTTCATGTCGTGTGCAGACCGAAGAATGAGTCTCTCTTCTCTTCTCTTCTCTTCTCTTCTCTTCTCTTCTCTTCTCTTCTCTTCTCTTGCACTCGCGAGCATACACCGCTAAAAAGAGGCGGCAGCTTCGCGGGGGGGCGAGGTATGGGAAGCGCTCTGAATGACAACTGTTTGGATAGGACCGAACGAGCCGGGCTTGACAAATTGACTGGTCAGCGCCAAGACAAACAGCACTGCTGCGCTCTGCTGCGCTCGGCTGCCATCTGCACACTGGCTCTGAGCGGCACTGCCACTCGTTCACGTGTTGGTCTGGAAATTTGAATCCTTTCAATGTGTCCAATGGGAAACTTGAATACTTTAAGTGTCGAGAGATGTACGGTCAGCGGTCAGCCCTGTATCGTTGAAGAATTGTAAGTGTTTAACTTTACAGTATTTAAGCATCCAGTCAAACACTTCAAAGTGTGCAACGTATAGTGTCGGGCACTTGTATGTGCACGCGTTTTGCAGACTTTATTTATCAATGCAAAACTCGACGAGAAAGCAATTTTTAAACAATTGAAAAAATAGAGAGGGAGATATACATGTATATAATACACGTCTATGCGGGGGGATGCCTCCGTTTTATAGTTTTCGTAAAGTCTCTCATGCATTGATATTGCATTGGCTTTTATGGAGCGGTAAGATAAGCATCGCGTTTGGCACACTGTCAGCGTGACGAGGGGTTGTTTGCGCTGCCCTGCGCACCTGCCCCGCCGGGACCTATGGAGGGCCCTCGAGCTGCTGGCCGGCCGGGCCTCGGGCCGGGCGCCTGTCCCTCCACCTGTTGGAGCCCGGCAGCAGCCTCGCCCCGCAAGGAATGCGCGTCACACACAAGTGCGATGCTTCCTTGCCGGCGACACGACGGCGTGGTGTTGTATTTGGCGCTACCGAGTGCGCTGGGTATACGAGCTGACGACGGGTATTTGTGTAGACAAATTTACAAAGCTTTTTCTGCTCCGTCTGCTTCGGTGCGCTTTGTAGAGTTAGTCTCATTCAGTTCAAGCTCGAAGCGCCGCAGTAAGAACAATGTCTCATTTTTTGAGGGAAAAGGGAAAACTTTGAGAAACTTCGCTGGTTTGAGGAAAGATCCTAAAAATTTAGATGAAGTCTCCATTAAAAAAATGAGGGATTTTTCCTTATTTTTTTTTTTTTTTTTTTTTTGAGGAGGTTCCTGAAAATCTGAGGTGAGATCTGAGGAGTTTTCCTCAAATATGGAAGGTCCTCAAAGATTTCCCTTATTCCTCATAAAATAAGACATTGTTTTTACCGTGCGCCTCTTTCAAATTACTTTTAATCTTTCGTTTCACAAAAAAAACCAATATCGTACCAAACCATAACTTTTGTAATTGATGTACGCTGCAAAATATCTGAAGTAGTGCCTTTTTGACTGGGCCCCCGTTTTTCATCATCCTTATTTTATTGTCCACTAATGCGTTTTATCGTGCGACATGTTTGGCTTGTGTCCCACACCCTTGTCGCTCTGTATGGACGACCTCTTTTGTTCCTGGTGACGAGAAGCTGATGTTATCAGTCATGTAATGGGCCCCGCTGTCACCATGTGACAGTGTGACAGTGTGACTGCC
>NW_026267264.1:603301-604297 GCF_000697945.3 Frankliniella occidentalis | reverse complement strand
TCTCTCTCTCTCTCTCTCTCTCCCTCGGCCTCCCTCTCCCCGCATGCGTTATTCAACTCTGTCACGGAGTGGCGGTGCCGTGCTGTGTACTGTCAATTTCCTCCCCGCCCCCACCTCGGACCTCGTCCCCTACGCCACCCGCCGCCCTCCTGCTGGCTGTCGCGCTGGCCCTGCGGTTCTCTTTGGTGCAGCAGGCGCGGCGTTTCTTCCGGCTGGGGTGATCATGTTCTGTGAATTGCCTACACACAAGGGGCTTGCTTAGTGGATTGCCTTCCTCTCACGTCAGGCTTCTTCTGGTAGGGCTTACTGCATCTGTGCCATGCCACCGTCACCATCACCAGCCTGTATTACGAAATACTCTTGCTGAGCATATATGCTCAGTAAATAGCGTACACTAGAAAACAAAGCTAGTATACTAACACGGTCTCATTAGCAGCAAGAAATCTGGTAAGACTGTAAAACTTAACATTTAACAGGAAGTTGTTCCTTCTCGCTTTCTTATTTTTTTTGAGACAGTGGTGGGAGGACAAATGCGGTCCGCCACCTGGTGTTGACGTACCTTCAGCTTCACCTCTATACTTTTTCTCCCTACTTTTCCGTCTCTTTTTTTTTCTCTATCTTTTTGCGTCCGTTTTAGTCGTCATTTCCACGTTCACTTGACAGTGGATTGGAGACGCTGTAGAGAGGAGGGTATTGGGTGAAGGAAATAGCATTTTTGGGGTGGCGGGGCGGGGCGGGGCGGGGCGGGTGGCGACTTGGATGCGTGGTGCGGCGCAAGGCGGCGTCGGCGGCGTGATGAACAGGGCGGAACTCTTGGAAATTAATGATGGTCTGGGCCGCGCCTCCTCCGCCTGTCCGTCCGTCTGTCTGTCCGCCTGTCCGTACGTCTGTCCGCCTGTCCGCCTGTGGGTGTGGGACGGGGTACTACGCCCGCCAACGCTCCGTGTCGGGACATACCCACAGGAACCCTTGCCCCGCCCCGCCCCGCCCCGGGGC
>NW_026267264.1:589151-592711 GCF_000697945.3 Frankliniella occidentalis | reverse complement strand
ATTACGGTGTACACAATCATATTCAATTTTATAAAAGTCTATAAATTGTAATAAAATTTCTTAGTGAGTTGTATACAAACCGTTTCACCCGGGATGGTCGCCTCGTATTCTTTTGCGAGGCAAGGATTATAACTTGTCAAGGATTGTGGCACAAATTATCGATAAAAGAAAAAATGAAACATACAAAAATATTCGAGATCTCGAATGTTTTTGTATGTTTCATTTTTTTTCTTCTGTAAAATGTAATGAATGAAAAGGTATAACCACGATGTGGGTCTGGTCTCTGGCAGCCGGACGAGGTCCTTGACGGTCGTCTGGAGTGCGAGACGGCATTGTGTCGCCTGGCTCCAGCGCTCGCAGCGGCTGCTCGGGCTCCAGGGCGAAGTGGCACTGAAAAGAGAAGTGCTAGGAAAAATACATTTTTAGACAGTCCCTTGTCTCCATCCGAAGGCTATAACGTTTCTCGTTTTGACCAAAATTGCCGATATCCGTTTCAATTTTTGCCAATTAGAAGTTAAAGTTTTAAAAAATAATTTCTAATCATATATTCATGTCAGTACATTATGTCGAAAGACCTCTTTGTTATACGATTTGAGTTTGTAACTTTTTGTAACTAACCTTTTTTGTCCTATTTGATTTTTTTCCGAAAACCTTTTGTATTGCTCGAATACTTCTCGCCTTGTAGCTGTGCGGACCTAGTAGCGGACTGGGCACTGGGCTGAAGCAGAGAAACGCATCCAGTGAGGACACCATTCATTGAGCGAGCACAGGCACTCCAGGCTTCCACCCGTGCAGTGTGATTCTCTTGCCTCCTCTCGAATAAATTATTGACGTTGGTCAACTTGGGGAGTGCTACACGCGGGGGGAAGGATATGAAGAAGCGAAATACTCGTGACAGATTATGCATTACGCATCACGACGAGTGCATCTTGTATGAATGGATCGTGAGGAAGCGCGGAGGGGGCTTATTGGTTCTGCAGCCCGGTGGCACTTGCGCCTTTTTCATTAGCTGGAGACTGTAGCCAGTGAAGAAGAATTCCGTCTCGAATACAGACTCTTTCTAGATTTGTATCGCTTTCGTGCGCTATGGACAAGAACTGCTTCTACAACAACTTTTATTTGGTTTTTCGATAGTTTTCGAGCGCCCTATTCTCACGCCGCCGGTCGTGGTCGACTCTGCTCGCTCCTAACTTTCAGAGTGGTGTAATTGTAGAATTACAATTTTCGAGAGCCTAAGCCGGGCGCTGCGCTGCGCTGGGCCGAGCAGTGAGGGCTTGACGAAACAGACATGGGTTAATTAATCATGAGGTGCCACCGGGGGCTCGGCTCGGCCCGGCTCGGCTCCACTCGGCTCCACTCGGCTCGGCTCGGCTCCACTCGGCTCGGCGGTGCAACTTTGAAACGGAAAGGCATTGCTTTTCCCACTCCTTTGCGGGCATAGGATTATTTGATACAATAAGAACATGTGTGTTGGGACCTAATTATATAATAGTGTGTTAATTTGTCGCACGAGGAAATTCTATTCCAGTCGTGCTTGACCCTTGTGAAGATACCGTGGGTTCAAGTTCAATGAACTAAGTCACACACACATGAACTAAGTCACTCATAACTCTTGACACTGGATGAACAAAAGTGACGCCTTTGCCGGCGTGTTAAAAAAAATGTTGATTTTAATTCCTTTGCAATTGTCTTTAGACACGGAGGGGAGGAGCTCTATTCTGTATTTAGTTAAAATTACAACTTTTTGCAGTGTAAATGTTTTTTTGTAAAACGGCCCTAACTCCTTTTAAAGGTGCATCTTTAGCACCTATACATTGTTTGCTGGCGTGTAACTCGCTTGCTTTCTCCCAGGCGTTGGTGGTGGTCGCGGTCGCAGAGGGTTGGCCCCGGCGGTGTTCGCTCCTTGTCGGGCCATCGGGCCGGGGGGGTGGTCACCACCCGGTGGTGCGACAGGTGACAAATCGTTTGTTGTACGGCGTGGCGAGGGTTCGGTGGCGGCTTGTCGACCTTTGACCCGGGCCTCACGGGTCCGGGTGGGTCTCGACTGACAGCCCGCAGTGGGGGCACATAGTCAACATTGCCTCCCTCTCTGTGACGGCCGGCCCGCCCTCTCGCCCTGCCCAGCACTAGCCGCCCCAGTGCGCCCCGCCCCGCCCCGCCCCCGCCCCTGGTTCGCGGCCCCCAGAGAAAGTTTTGACTGCGTATAATTAATTTTGTGCGGGAGCAGCGGAGCTACGGGAGGCCGGGGGGCTCCGGCAAGCTCTGGGGCCACACAAAGGTGTCCTCCCATGGGACCACCGGCCCTGCAGCAGGCTCGCCTGTAGGCGGTGCACCGGGAACACAGACCGCCGCGAAAACCACTTATCATTTCGGGAACAATAGTAGCACGCATACCAGCAGCGGCCTCTTTTACACATTTCGCAAATTATCATTTCCGATAAGATTTCATTTCGAGAACCTCGTACCTCTCTAAACACTGCGAAAATCATACTCTATATTTAATTTATTTTTTTACAAATCCATATCTTGGGGCATGTCGGTGTCGGTAGCTGCTGCATTATTATTTTGTGTTGTGATAAAATTATTATTATTCTCGTTGATATTTTTTTCCCAATTTCTGTCGGTCATAGTTTAGCGATTCATATGCAATAGGCGTTAGTCCGGCGCGCTGCGTTGTCATGAGAATCTCTCGAGACGCCCCCCCCCCCCCTCATTCAGTTTGTCTGTATAAAATGTTTATTTGTTTACAAACTGCATTAATAATAATCAGCAACCTCGGCCGGTACGGCGTGCGCCTCCCGTTGGTCCAATTCATTCTCATTGTACGTCTGAAGATTGGGGGGGGGGGTAATAAAAAGCAACAAAGTAAATAAATGAGCGCCTCGGCTTGGTTTTGCGGCGGTATGGCTCCGCGCGGCGCCGCGCAGCAGGCGGAGAGGTGCGCCGGGCGGCACGGCCCGAAAATGCTTCCGCGCTCGCGGACCTGCTTCCTCCTCTCCTACCCACTTCCCTCCCTCCCTCTCCTCCTTCTTGTATTTCCCACCTTCACGCATCACTTCAATCGCCCCCGCCCGTCCCGTGGTGGCTTTTGCGGACAAGATGGCAGCAACAGCGGCAGGCGCGACCCGCGCGAGCTTCACGCGGAGCTGCCCCCCCCCCCCCCTCCCCACCTCGCCTCTTCTGTCTCTGAAAGGTGTCGAGTGATTACTGTCCTCCTCTCCCACCCACGATTCGCACCTTGAGACGAGAAGAGGCAGGAAAGAGGGGGAGGGGGGTGGGGGGGGGCTACAATTATATCGCGAGGGTTCTTATTAATACATACTTGCTGCCGGCCGCTCGGCTCTAATGGATGGCGTGGCGTAGCGTGGCGCGGCGCGGCCGTGTCCTTGGAACGCCCTTAGCCCGGGCCGAGGCCGGAGTGGTGGCGGCGCGGCCCATCTCGCGCGTACAAACTCGGCGGGACGCCCGCCGCTGCTTCGCTTCGTACGAAAAGAAAAAAAATTGGATCCATCTCTGTCTCTTGTCGCTCTCACTCTTACTTGTGTACCCAGACACCACCG
>NW_026267264.1:570766-588632 GCF_000697945.3 Frankliniella occidentalis | reverse complement strand
GAGTTGGATCCTGAATGAGGAGCCTCTTTTGTTATGTTCGCTGGAGTTTTCCGCTGCGCGGCATATTTCCGAATGACCAACAAGACAAGAGGCTGAGCTGCGCGGAAAGATTCGCTCTTCTTGCTGCGTCTTCCTTTGCACTGGAGATTCTCCAGCGGAGTCGCCTCCAGCGGGGTCGCCTCCAGCGGGGTCGCCTCCAGCGGAGTCGCCTCCAGCGGAGTCGCCTCCAGCGGAGTCGCCTCCAGCGGGGTCGCCTCCAGCGGGGTGGTGCCTCCAGCGGAGTCGCCTCCAGCGGGGTGCCTCCAGCGGGGCGCCTCCAGCGGGGTCGCCTCCAGCGGGGCGCCTCAAGCGGGGTCGCTCGCCTCCAGCAGGGTCGCCTCCAGCGGGGTCGCCTCCAGCGGGGTCGCCTCCAGCGGGGTCGCCTCCAGCGGGGTCGCCTCCAGCGGGGTCGCCTCCAGCGGGGTCGCCTCCAGCTGGGCGCCTCCAGCGGGTTGCCTCCAGCTGGTCGCCTCCAGCGGGGGCGCCTCCAGCTGGGCGCCTCCAGCGGGCACCCTCCGGCCGGAGCGCGTAATGAAGACGTTCGACAGGCGGCCCGCTCCGCTCACTCCCCGGGGGCCTAACTAACATTAGGAGGGGAGTGGGCTGCCGAGAGGATGTTGCCGGACTTTTGGTTTGGCGAGCAGCACTCGTGAGGTGGCGACCTTGGGCGCTCCTCCGCTGCTGGAGGAGTAGGATTTGATAGTGATGGACGTGTGCGGTTGACGGCGGTCAAGGCACGCCCTTGAAAATGAAAAAGTAACATGTGTGATTTATTGGTTGTGTCATTTATTATAACAATTACAAATAATTGCTGTGATTATTAATTTATTTATTTTGCCATGAGGAAGGGGAAGGGCGGTATGGTCCCGGTGCGAATGTAGTGCTAATAAGGGGAGCACGGGCCTTCACTGCAGAGCCGCCGCTCCGGCCGCGCTCGAGCCTCGAACCGCGCTCCGGCCGCGCTCCGGCCGGGCTGGGCAGACGCCAGAGGTGACGGCGGAGTGAACAAGATAGATTATGCCTCTCTCATTTCCAGCGACGCTCGGCAGCAGCCTTATGCGCGCAGCCGTGGCCCGGCCGGTACAGTCCGCCCAGGGAGTCACCCATCATCCGCCGGGCGCTTCGCCGAGCTTGGACTCGAAGCAATCGCCGCAGTTCGCGGTTAATTTTTTGATTTTCTTGTGCGTTTTCCCTGTTGTAAAAGTGCGCTTTTCTTTCCGGATGAAATTGTTGGCACAATAACTACTGTGATTTTTACCCCTCAAAATTGACAGTGGTTTGTGGTTTCCCGGTTGTTGAATTACTCCCCTCCCCCTCCCATAACTTTACTTAGCTCTCTTATAATAGGTGGTTTTCTGAGAGTTTCCATACCTTTCTTTTTTGCAAATAGTGCACGGAAGATGCTCATTACAGTTTAGTAATTTTTAGTTGATGATGTACTTGTAGCCCGGCGGCAGCGAGCGAGCATTTGGCCTACCGTGCGTACGCTGACGCATTCTTTTGTTCGTTTGACTTCTCTCTCTCACTCTCCTCTTCTACTTCCCTCCCACTCCTCTCACACTCCTCTCCGCAGGGCGCGATGCACTCTCAATAAAAAAGACTAGAGAGAGAGAAAGAGAGAGGTGCGTACGCGAGGCTGGCTGTAGGCTGTACGGCGAGTGACTCGACCCCAGTTAACCCGAAATCACTCGATACCCCGCCCTGTCTGGATTGATTGGCGTCATACGGTACCCCTCCCTCCCTCCCTCCCTCCCTCCCTCCGGGTACCACCGTCCGCTTGAGGTGCCTGGCCGCTGCTGCGCTTTCTCCACGCAGCGTGTCGAGCCTAATGTGTCTATTTGATTAAAGGAATTGGATTTCATTTTTGGAGGGTGCTAGTAGTACCTTGTCGTTGTTTTCCTCTTGACTCTTGGGGTGATCATATATGTGGTGACTTTATTGTTGCGGGCGCATAACCCAGAAGTATATAAGGAGATCTTTTTCGCGTTTCACCGTAGACAATGAGTTGTCAATGTCAACCTCGCCCGCTCCTACTGAGGCATTGGTGAACTCTGGCGAGCACTAGGTAGTCGTGTGCGCCCAATGCGTCTGCAAGTTTATGCTGTTTGAGACACACCAAAGAGCTATTACCATCAAACTTGTCACAGAGCCTTCGACCACGAAAGCCGCATCAAATCTTGGCAAAGTGCCTCCGTTTGGTCCCTGCGTTCTGAGTTCTGAGTTGTACTCGTCGTACACGATACGCACTGTGATGTCACGTACGTCGTATTCGCCGTTCATTCGACCAACTTTTGAAATCTTTCATTTTAAAAACTCACTGTTGGCTTGAAATGCTCTTAAACGTTGTTCGAGCTTCTTCTCACCGTTGTCTGCGCCGTCTCTCGCCGGGTCACCGCATCGTAAAGGACCCGTCAGTGTTTGCATCCCGGTCCACGGCACTACACGGCGGAGTGGCGCGGGGCGGCGAGGTGGGGTGGGGCGGCGCGAGGCGCGCTGAGGCCTCCGGTGCGGCCCTGCGTTCAAGTTTCCCATCTGCTGCCACTGCACCCTAGTCTTTCGGGTGTCTGAATTCGCGCCTAGATGTGTGTCTGTAAGTGAGTGTGCGTGTGTCTGTGAAGAGAAGGAGGGAGGAAGGGAGGGAGGGGCCGCTTTGCTTGCCGACTGCTTGGACAAGGGGGTTGGTCAATATTGGACTCAGGCCGCGGAGGTGCAGACACTGTAAAACTGTCTTCGTAAATATACCTGTAGTTTTATCACAAGTTAGTTTGCGGAATGGTACATTCTGTGTGCGATCGTTAATTTTCTAAGAGACTCATTATTTGTACTTGAACTTACCACCCATAAAACGTCGAAAAAAAAAACGATTTACCTGGTCAAAAGTTTTCGTCATTTTAGAAGTTGAATTCATCACTTTGAGCAAATTTGAGTTTGTAATTTTACTATGTGAGTTTGTAACTTGACAATTATCGCAGGATATTACCTGCTAACGTTTAGGCGCATTTTTCACAGTGGAGCGCGTCTGTGTGCAGCTCTCCCGGCGAGAGGCGGCAGAGGCGCAGGTGACCTCCGAGGTCTTCCCTCTGACTCAACGGGCGGTGCGGGATCGCCTGTGCCTTGTAGTAGAGTCCGTGGTGGTGGTGTAGGCCAAGATATGGTGTCGGATAGAAGTAGAAAAATGTTAATATGGCGGGATGAAGCATTCACACAGCGGGACACTGATATCTATCCAACTGGCGGATTTATCTATTAATTTTTTTATTTGTCATTTCCCTCATCATGAAATGCAGTAGGCCTACCTAAAGATTTAAGTTTCCGATTCTCTTTTTAAATTTTATTTCTAAATGCGCTGATGCGCTGGCACTGTTATACAATACCCGTTTTCAAAAATTTCCAGGACATGCTCCTGTTTTTGTTTTTTTTTAAGATTGTAGAAACTGCTTTTAGAATTTACTTCCAGTGCAAGTTTTTGCATTTTTGTATATTTTGTTGTGCTGCTTGCCCCGGAGCTGGGCGCGTGCCGCAGGCGCCCCTCCCAAAGTGTCAGTAGCCTCATCCGACGACAATGTGTTATACTGGGCACGTTCGCGAGGGCCGTTGTTCTTCCCTTTTCCCTGCTGCGTTGACGATCCATCCATTAGATGAGAGGGGGGGGGGGGGTAGAGGTAGGCTCCTGATGGCAAAGGGCCGTGCCGTCCGGTGCCGTGCGGGTCCCCCCCCCCCCTTCCCCTCTGGCGGCCGTAAAACAAAATGACGGAGCACCTAATCAAGCGTGGCACTTTGATGTCTGCTGTACAAATGGGCGAAATAAAGCAACAACGGGTATCGCACCGGTGGTGGTTGCGGCGGTGGTGATGGTAGCAGCGTGGTGGTGACCCACTTGCTGCTGCTGCTGATGGTTTATTGCACCTGCCGCAGCGGGATACGCGCGCGCGCCGCCGCCGCCGCCGCTTTTTGGGCGCGTGCGCAGTGTGACAAAACGACAGCTCCACTCCGTGGTGCATTTGTGAAGGGCAACTGAGCGGAGCGCTTCAGTGCAGAACGGCACTGATGATGTCGAAGTCACCATGAAATGTTCAACTTCGTAGATTTGAATTAGTAAACGAGCACTGCACACTCATACAACCGTTTAGTTCAGGCGACCTAATTCAGGACCGACGAAATTTTGGGTCGGTGGGCTGGATATTAACCGTGCTAATAAAAACATTTAGTCAAATTACCTTAGTTTTGATACACTGATAAATGCAGTGTGAAACTGGGGTGCACATGCAAGTGCTCAATACTGTACTATGTTGCACACATGTAAGTGTTTGAATATGAAATACTAAAAAGCAGCTAAAGACTGCTAACAGTAAAGTTGCACACCTAAAACTGTGCAACTCTGGGTTTTGTCATAGCTATGGACACTTTGAAGTGTTCCAATTTTCCGTCCAACACTTAAGAGTGGCCATCATAGAGTAAAACATTGCCATGTGCATGCCAGTTGTACACTTTATTTATCAGTGTAGACTTGACCAAATTTTGTTAAGAATGAAGGTACTAATTCGTTGTTGGTTTCATTAGCTAAGTTTTGCTTCCTGCGACTCTGATTTGGTGTTTTGGTCGAATAAATTGAACGGCTCTCTGGTTGCAAGTCCTCTGTTGCACCACTTCCTTCATATTAGGACGCGTAATGTGTAAAAAGTGTTGAACAGAGGAGTACCCTTACAAGTGTACAACCATCAAGTTGACCAGTTTCAGGTACACAACTTGGAGTTGCTCACTTGCAAGTTCCAAACTGTTGCACACTTGGCTGATCAGAGTACCGTATCACTAGAAATCAGTTTTATCTGCGAGGTTAAAATCTACCTGTTTAAACTGTAAGACTTTCCAGTATCCCGGTTCTTTATTATGAGACTGTTCAATCTATTTGTTTTAGCCATGAGAAACTTGAAACTAAACAGAACTGAATTCTGTGTTTCTTTTTGTAGAATTCTCATTTGTTTTATGAGGAACCTCATCATCGTATTTTTAACTATTTATTTGCTAAGGTCGACAGGTCGACAATTGGTTTGCGCTCCGAATAATTTGTTCGCAGGCTCGCGAAGAATTATGTCGTCACTGATTGATAATTCATACTTTGTAAGTTGTAAGTGAGAGACTTTGCGTCTTAAACTTGCAACTGGTAGTCCACAACATGTCTCACTTGCAAGTAAAAAACCATAAAAATCTCACCTTACATGTGCATGGTGAGACCAAAAGCGCGCTTGTACAAGGGAGACACGTATGGTCCAACACTTTAAATGTGAAATGCGTGTGGTTTTACACTTGTTAATTGGTGAGACTCATATGTGGTCTTTAAGTTGCAAGTATGAGATAGCAGACAGGTGCGTATTAAGGTGGAGGCGAAGGGCGATCGCCCCCCCCCCCCAAAAAAAAAAAATCGTCCCTACTGAGCCGCCTGAAGGGTAGGCAATATAAGCCACAAAACCCCTGTAAATAGGCAACCGACAGTGCATCGACCCCCCTGTCGACCGGGCCTTAATCCGCGCCTGATAACAGGTGTAGCACACAACTGTTATACTGTATCACACTCGAGTTCCAGATTTCCCAAGCACATCCAGAAAGATATATTTTTGCGGTTCAAGTGTGAAATTTGAATCTGTCTGGCTACGGGTAAAATTGGTCTCAAATCAAGTTCAGAATGCTCTTCACTCGACTGAGTGTATTTCGCACTTCAACTAAGAATCCACTTTTCATGGTGCATTTTTGCAGTGCACGTTGTTATCTCCCACACATTGTGTAATCAAGGTTGTTGCAATTCCCAGCTTCAATCAGCAAGCCCATAGGGTCGATCTTAAGATCAATCTGTCGGCGCGTTCGATGCACGATTTTGTTCCTAACTACTCATTACACAGGAAAAAATGATTAAGCTGTGATAGCTAATGTGTTAGCTGTCAGCGTGACAAGCAATGCGTTAGCTGCGAGAGCTAATCTTTGTCTGTGAGGGCCAAGCACCTGTTTACTATAGCAGATAATCACGTCAGCTGTAAAACTAATGCGGGATAAAAAATTTAATAGATGTTCAAAGTTAAATTTTTGGACAGTTGTTCTATCAATGTTGTTGAGGGTGCGTCCTACCTTACTTTTACTGTCCACGACAAGGAACTAGAACCGACCCAAGTGGGTATTGAACCCTCGCCCTTCGGCGCTGCACGTCAACTCGAAGGCTCTGAGCCACTGCGTGCGTTGAGACTGGGATAAAAAGCAAGCAGTCAAGTGGGAACTCGGAAAACCAACCTTGATGTTTAGAATGTAGCTCTAATAGCTAGTAAAATGCGCTTGACCAGACTATAGACGTAAGCTGCCATAAGCAAACTCTGCTAAGCCGCAGGAGCTGTCGAGGATTAGTTGGTAGAGCTAATTTTTAGCTGGCCCACCCCATACATATTTTGTTGTTACTGTTGGCTGCTGGACACAACATGCCTCAGCCAACACAGCTAAGTAAAATTTAGTCACACGAGCTTAGGGGCATTTAGCTACAAAAAACAAACTTTCTCGTTTCTCACAACTAAGAATTAAGAATATTCAACAAATAAATGTGTTGTACTAGTTGAACTCCTTCCTTGTCATGCTGACAACAAACACGTTAGTTCTCCTAGCAAACATTGTGCTGAAATAGATAACTAATTTTTTTCTCGTTTCTCGCATTTGAAGACCCCGGCCTTGGATCTTTTGGAGAACGCCAATGGAATCCAAGACCAGGTTTTAAAATACAAGAGACTTTTTTTACCGTGTGGAGGGGATCAACTGACCAGCAAATCCCGAGCCTATCGCCAAAGGGTTAAACGTCGGCCCTTTGTTTGTCTCTAGTAGGTGCCGGCTGCGTGCTGCGTCATGTTTGATTAGAGCGGTGGCTCCTCCACCTGTTGCTCCCGATTCATTTCGACTCATCACGGCGTCTCTCGCGCTTCGACGTCTGATTCCCCCTGATTCGGTCCTCGCCCTTATCGAGTTGGAGTGGTCCGCAGCGTCCCGCGCGCCGGAGGCACAAGGGCGCAGTGCGCTCGTGGTACCGCGGGCCCCGAGGCGTCGCGTGGCTCACTGTCGCGGTTGGAACGGTGACGTGTCTGTGTCTGGACGGTGCCTTTCGGCTCCACGCTGGAGACTGCTGCGGCGGCCTATTCCTTGACCGTGATTAATTATTCAAGTGGACTCCAAGCGCGTGGTTGTCTCCGGGAGCCTGTGTGGAAGTGGTTGGTGATCCATATGCACCACTGGTGTGTTCAAGACGTGTGATCAACTAGTGTTCCAAAACATTTTCGTCCAAAACGGAGGTTTCCCATGGCTCCTGTTCGCCATGAACAGGGAGTCCTTGTTACGCTGGGTCCTTGCGGCGGAGTGTGACCGCGAACTGAAGCAGGCGTTGGCACTTGTAAGTGTAAGGGTTTCTGTATAAAGCGCAGTAATTTGCGAGAGATTCATACAATTCATTGTTCGTAGAAAAGCATTCCATACAATCTCGCCCAAGCAAACCTACGAGCACCATCTGAAACTGCGTTGTTCGCACATATTGGTATTAATATGTTTGTGCGCTCTGGCTTTAGCGAACTGTTTGAGTTATGCCGTTGATAGAAATTATAAAAGGATATACTCTGTGTACAATGTACACGTCACCTGATGTGTAACTATAAATGTTTTGTGTTTATTCAGTTAGAAAGTCCTGAACTTTATTCATTCGTCATCTGATGTGGAGTTCTAACTTTTCTGTCATACATATAAACTATACATTTCGCAAAATTCATACAATTTAAACATTGATATCTAAAAAGGGAACCTTTTCGGTTGTAAATCTCGGAAACTCGGAACATTTGATGGTTATTTATATAGAAATCGGGTAGCACACAAAATTTTGTCCGTTTCGCTCTATTTTGTATCCTTCAGGCGGTAGAGAGATATTTGGGACAAAAAGCAGTGGAAGACTTAAGTAAACCCCTACTAACTGTGAGGTTTAGGAAAAATTGCAAGTGTCATGCGACTTTTATCATAATAGCCTTTATTATTGGTTATTATTGGCCATTTGTCATAGACAGTATTTAGTCCTTAGTCGGAAACGAATGAATCCAAGAGAGCAAAAAAACTATTTCATATGATGAAGGGATGAAATATAGTTTGGAATCGAGTGTGCTTGTTCTTACCCACTTTGAAGGTGCATTTTATTCCCCGTACTCACCTTGCCATGTGTGTCTGTTGCAGGCTCGTGCGCCGTACGGGCGGGCGGTGAGCATGGAGCAGCGATGGCAGGACCTGGCCAACCTGCTGAGCCTGCCGGCCGGGCAGCAGCCCGAGGCGCCGGCGGGCCCGCTGCACCACCATCACCACCACCATCACCACCACCACCATGCGGGCGCGGCGGGCGCGGCGCAGCCGCAGCAGCACTACGGCTACGACGCGCACCCCGGCGCCTCGCCCCTGGCCTCGCCCGCGCGCTCAGTCGTGCTGCACAACGCGACGCTGGCGCCGCCCGTCGGCGACCTCAACAGCTCGAGCGTCTACTCGGGGCTGTCCATGGGGTCCGCGGTGGCGCAGTCCATGAACCTGACCAACAGCAGCGAGCCCATGGGCGACGGCGCGCCCGCCTCGGGCTTCAAGATGGAGCCGCACAACGACATGATGTACTACCAGGTGCGTCGCCATGCATAATCTCAAAGTGAACTGAACAGTAACATGGTAAATTTACAACATATTTTGTGTTTGTCAATTGTGATTTACAAAATATATTGTAAATTTACGGCAGCCTATTCTGCCAAGTGAATTACTTCTAATTTGAGACGTACGTAGTTCTTGGAATTTTACAATTTGAAACTAATTTTACAGGAGAAACCATGGAATATTTTCTTGTAACACTCACATGAATTTCTCACAGTGGAACGTTGGACTTCGCCTTTGATTTAATTTTATAAAATTCATTATTTTCAGAATTCTTCGTCGGGCGCCGAGATGAGTCAGATGACACCGCTCAACTCGACGACGGAAGGCTTCTTGTCGTCCATCCTGAACGACGAGGACCTCCAGCTCATGGACATGATGAACGACAGTGAGTATGACCGACGGCCAGTCGCACCTGCAGCGCATTATAGGGGGATGTTTATTTTTAATTTGCTGTATGGGGTCGTTGTTTGGATTCTTGAAGTTACAATTGGAGGTTTGCGTGGTCGGGATATAGCGTGTTAGGCGCATTTGTAATTTTACGCTCAAAAATCGCTACTTTACGGAAACCTAGAAATATTTCTCAGCCATGCGTCATGGTCATGGCAGGTGCGCTCAGAAAGTGTCGACCTAAACCATTTTCCATGGGAACGGAGCGTCAGTTTTCTAAGTGGCAATGTAATTGTTCCGAGGAAGTATGACAATGCGATACTTCAAGTTCAGACGAACTGGCTGCGTACGGTTTGGAAAACATCTGCGCAAATAAAGTTCCCCCCCCCCTCCCCCTCTGGATTTCAATCAGCTGCACGGCACAACGAGTCCTATCACACATGCGTTCAAGAAGGCCACACTTTAGTGTCGTCTCCGGAGCGGCGGAACTGCTCAACTCACTGTTAGTCAAACAATGTGACGCGCCACGTTCAATATAATGTGAATTGTGTCACATTCCTTTGAATACCATGTCACATTATTTGGAACGTAGGATGCCATTGCATCGCTCTGCCCTCGCGGGCTAAAGTGCATGGTGGAGGTTCCTTTGTCACGCACAATTACAACCTTATAAGGTTACAACCTTATACGAAGCAGATCCTTCGTACCTACGAAGGATTTGGCGTTTTTCTTCGTAAGGTTTTAACAGTGCGTTACATTGAATGTGACATGTGTAGTATTTTACCAATGTGACTGAATCATAGTCGTTCAAATGTGACGTCACGGTTGTTTGAATAACATGACAGTGTGCAAGTGAGTCATTTTCACTCCACAACATTTGTACGATTTCGTAACACACACGCAGATATTCAAATCAACGCAGAAAATTCGATTTCTGTGGATGCCAATATCTTAACATCTAAGGGCGCCAATTTTCAGTTACGTCTTCCTCTGGACATCTCAGTGCAGTGCAACGCGAGGTGTACTTTACGGTCAATTCAAGCGTACGTCCGGTTATTTCTGTATTTTTCTTGATATTTTCATTTAGTATTTGTCTGATTTCTTTTATTGATTTCCCTCAGATTTTCTTATTAACGTTTTTTTGTGGTTTTTGGATACGCTTTCATATTTTTTTGCGGGGGTTTGTACACACTGATTTTTTAAGTGAAATATCTATCTCCGGTTGCAACGTCGACCTGAAGGGCTGATTGTGGTAGTAGCGGTTGACGCGCGCGGCGCTACCCCTCGCGCAGTGGGCAGTACCCCGCGCGCGCTCGCCAGGGGTATCGGTATCGGCCTGCAGGCAGGGCAGACAGGACCATAATGGTTTGCCGTTCTTTGTACAGTGAGCTTGACAGTGCTTGAGGGAATCAAGCATAGAAAATGTTAATGCATTGACTTGTGCTTCAAAAAAAAAAAATACGGAATTTGGTTGGACAGTCCTGGAAAAATCGAATTTCTAGAATTACATTAAAAGTTTATTTTAAATTTTATGGTATGAATGGTATGAATTTTCAAATCCCGATATGACAATGTGGAAATTCACACAATTTTGTGTTGCTCCCACCTTAGTATGGCGTGAATTTAGTTTTATTGTTAAGTCTGACGAGTTTCTAATATTTCAATGTAAATGGTCATGGAAATTTTGAGAATTTAGTCTGGAAAGTCCTGGAAAAGCCCTGGAAAACACGACTGGAGCTAAAATGTGGGCACCATATTTGAGCGACGGTCGTCATTCATAATAAGAAGCAATTTTTTTTAAATCATTAGTGAAATAATAGAGAGTCGAAAACAACCGTCGTTCTTCGGAAAGCGACGCGCTCGTGACTCCCTCATTGTGCGCTTTGACGCAAGACACTACTCATTAACCTGACCATTCAGGTGCTAAAACGTTATTTTTAGCAGATAATATGTTTTATCAGCAGCTTAAACAGTCGTAAACTTAAAATTTACATCGTTAAAAGTTCGAACTTTGTTAGTTAAGCTTTTTTACAAAATTAGAAAGAATAATGGACATCTTTTTCTTTTTGTGTATCCTGTCTGGATGTGCAGAGAAACAATGCCCCGTTTTAGGAACAAAATTGCAAAGAATTGTTAACGGCCATTTTTTACCAACAGGCTTTCTCAATTAAATTGCACTATTTACTTAATGACCCGTGTGTATGGGCATATTAATGCACCGAAGAGGGAACAGGCCGCTTCTTCTCCCCCTCCCCTTCCCGCCCGGGGCGCCGCGGGGCGCGGGGGGGCGGAGACGGGTGGCCGCCGCCATGACTCGCCAGTATCTGCCAGGGCTGCCCGCGCGGCGGCGCACCGTCCGGTCCGTCCGGTCCGCATGTCTCCCGCGAGGTCCGCGAGGGCGGCCTCGGCCGCCACCCCTGCCTCCTCGCCGCTCGGGCCGTTCGCGTCCTCCTCATGCTCGCCGTCGTCCTCTCCCCACCGCGCCCTCCTGGAGGCGCCCGGCCTCGTCTGGGGCCGGCCCCAGACGATCCCCGCGACAAAGTACTTGCTGTGCTTCATTGGAGGCCCTGCTGGTCTCGGCGGTAAGCCCCCGGGGTGGCCGAGGTCTCGTGCTGCCTCTTCTTATCACATCGTCAGTCAGTCCACGTTTATCAGGGATCGCAGTCAGCCGATTGCGACGGTTTTTTAAATAAGTTACACGAATGTATGTTGCAGCGGGGCAATATATGATTTTTACAATCCTATCGCATCCGTTATAAACTGATATGCGGTGCATTTTTGCGAAGTTGTTTTGCACCTGATGGAATAATGATGCAGGTACTCATTTTAAGACTCCACAATTTTTCAAAGAACAACCTTGTAATTGACTATGGACCTCTTGCATTAATAATTGGATGCATAATTTGAGCAGCGTTTTTTTCACAGCGTGTGTAATTTATTCACAATATAGTGATCTAAATGTGTTACAATATTGTTTTAGTGTTAGTGTCCAGGTTAGTTATTCGATGACGTTCAAATGCATACCATTTTCGATGTTAGGGCCCTTGTTTGCGACCACCTGCTGCTGCCCCCCCCCCCCCTCTCTCTCTCTCTCTCTCTCTCTCTCTCTCTCTCTCTGTCACGATCGCCACGCTTTTTGCCGCCCGTCTCCTGAGAACAATAATTCTTTTCTTTTCGCTGTCGATAAGGAGAAGTTGTCGCACGTATGTCCTAGCGCGTCAGCCGTAGTGAGTGCGAGCGCGGCGGTATTTGTTGATTGAGAGATTCGCGCGCCTCCGTTAGGGCTTCTTGATAAGAGTTGGCGCGGCTCCACTAGAACACTGGGGAATAGCTTTCCTTTTCTTTCCATATTAAATAATTCACACACGAATTTTGTGAATTTACGATTGGTTGTCGAATCAGAGTTTTGTATTCTTCAGAGAACTTTCAACCATTTTCCCAGAGTGGCGGAGTGTAGTGGGAAACAAAAAACAAAGCACCATAACCTACGAGATAAAATGCCTTCGATCGCGTTCTCGGTTCTTTTCTTAAATCCGTGCTATGTGCCTATGATGGAGGTTGTGTCTGAACTTCTCGTACACAATCGATTTTGTGATCAGTAGTGGTCGCCCTTGGTTGTTGTTCTGCAACGCGTGCAGTCAGGCAGGGTTGCCTGCAACCCGCTTGGGGCTCGGCGGCCTCGGTGGCGAGCGAGGGCGTTTATGAGCAATAATAACTATAGGAGCAACAATAACTAACTAAAGGAGAGCAACACGGTTAACCCGCAAGGGCTGTGTAAAGTCCCCCACCCTGGGCGATAAGCGACAGACGGCGCACACCGTGACTCAGCGGCACTCAGCGCGTGTGTCTGTCTATGTGTAGTAGTGTAAGTGTGCGTGTGTGTGTGTGTGTGGCGAGGGGCATGCCGCAGGGCAGGCAGGGCTAGGGTACATAGTACTCTTCGCACGACAACAACGTCGTCTTGAATGAGCTACACTCGACTGTGCGGTGCGTGGGTGGGAGAGGGGTCAGACGCTCTTGACACGAGGTGTCTTTTCTACAAAACTGATAGGGATGTCTTTCAACGAGTACATACTGAATGCGTTGTATTTGTCATTATCGTGTTTGTCGTCTAGACGGAGACTACACCTCCGACACCCCCCCCCAAGAAAAGAACAAAATATAGAATCAGTACGTAGGGCATCCATAAAATTTCTTCTGGTTCTCATAGTTTACTTTCCGAGCGCACATCGTAAGTTTGATTATTTTCCGAGCCCATTTCCTCGTCCCTTTGGGATTATTGTCAATAGGTACATGGAGTTCGACCACTACAAGGATTTAGACTTGCGGTCGGTATCTCAGTACTGATTTCTCATTTCCAGACAACTAGTAAGATTTCAGCCATGTGAAATTATAAATAATTTACAGTAAAAAATTCTCAGTGAATGATTCATAATTTTACTGACGACAAAGTTCTAGTTACCATTTACCTCGACTTAACGGTCATGCAAATTTGTTTTGACAATTTATCATTCATAATTTATTCACATGGTTTTGGATAGTAAAAACTAAAATTCTAAGTTACAAGTGTTTTCGTGTTTACGTGCCTATTATATGCTGCTGAACATTGTCAGTGTGTATTGTTCCACAACTTTTATCAGTGAAGGGTGTCCTGCAGCGCAAGTCATGCCCGGGTTGACCAACCAGTCCATGATGCTGAATATTAGTCTGTCTTATCAGCCCGATTATCTAAAGCAAGGCAGAACACAATGAGAGAGGTGGGTGGAGCCAGGTGGAGGGGTGCCAGCCTTGATGAGCGTATGATTCAGTATACGGGCACACTCCGGGTCGACGGAACACTTTGGAACCCTTTTCTTGAGCACGTGGTGAGCGTTGAGCCTGGGGTAGGACTTCCCTCTGCATATGTTGATGGGTCCGGAGGCGGGAGAAGCGTCATCATCGGGTGGAACTTAAAATGTGGCCCTTAGTTTCGTCTGTCTCTTTGGGAGGGGAGGGGGGGGGGGTTGATGACCAGGGAAGGGGACAAATGGGACCGTCCGCGACTAGGGATTTTAATTTTCCAGTAATGTTTTGAGAAATTTTTCAAGATTTTTTTTAAATCTCCGATTTTTTTTTATTTTGACAACTCTAATTCTTTCCAAATTTTTCTGGTAATATTACAATTTTTTTGTCTATTTTTTGTGGGGAAAATTTCGGATTTTAAAATTGTTATCCGCGACCACGCTCTCCTCCGGTAGGCCCTAGTGCGACTTACCTCAGTGATGGACATGCTGCACCTCTCTGTTGCAGGCATGTACCCCCTGCGTGTGCTGGACGGCGCTGGCGCCCCCACCGTGCAGATGGGCGGCGCGCTGCCGGGCGCCGGCGCCTCGCTGGGCACGCCGCTGGGCAGCTCGCTGGGCGCGCCGCTGCAGGGCGCCAGCACCGAGGAGCGGCTGGACGCCTCCAGCGACAGCGCCGTCAGCTCGATGGGCTCGGAGCGCGTGGCGTCCCTCTCGGACGGCGGGGAGTGGATGGAGACCGGCTCGGACTCGGAGCCGTACCACCTGGACTGCAAGTACCGCGCCCACCCACACTCGCACGCGCCCCACGAGTACACGAGCGGCTACCGCGGCGCGCAGAAGAAGCACCACATGTTCGGCAAGCAGCGCTACTTCCAGGGCGAGCAGCCCGCCGGTACGTGTTCGAGCGCACGGTCCGGGAGGGGAGGAGGGGGAGGGGGAGGGGAAGTAGACTCGTCGCGCTCGTCATGGGCATGCGCCCGCCCGCGCGCGACTAGGTGCCGCATCACGCTGCTTGACGTCGGCACATTTCGTACTTTTTGAGTGCGGAGCTGCGATCCGCTGATCGGCCGCCTTTGGACGAAAGAGAGGTTGTCGCAAGGACGATACGACTGTAGCAGCAGGGCCCTGCAGCGAGCGAGCATCGGCATGCCTACATGACGTCCGAAAGCGATTGGAGTAAGAGGGAGCTTCGCGAGCTTCTCACTCACACTACCGCTTTCGGACGCCATGTAGACATCCGATGCTCGCTCGCTGCAGGGCTCTGGGCTGTAGTAAGCAGGAGTTCCGGTGACGCTCTCTCTGGTTCCGGTCAAGGACCGGATGTATAGCGGCCACTCACCAGTGAGGAGTTCGAGGGGGCCTCAACTCCGGCAATCTGGTGTACAGGCAATCTCCAGATGGATCGGGTCCAAATGTCATACTTTTTGCCTACATTAGGATAGAATCACTATGCGTTTTGGCTAGTTTTACGTCATTTTAGGTCCAAACAGCCAAATATTCGTCTAGCAATCTAGCAGTCTTATGGTAATCTGGTGTGCACACTACACAAGAGAGTTGAGGCCCCCTCTCGGAGGAGCTGTCCCGCCCTTAGTCTCTAGGCTAGGCCCATTACCAGCTGTTATCGGGCCGTGGAAGGGCTGCTGCTGCTGCTCAGTGATCCCCCGCGTGGCGAGCAGGTGCCGCCCGGCGCGCCGCTCCAACGGCGCTAGTCGACGAGTGCGTGACGGGGCTCTTTTGTCTTGCAGGAGGCCTGCCCGTGGGCCCGCCGCCGCCGTCAATGGCCACGCCCATGCCGCTCAAGCTGGACTTCGGCGAGTCGTCGCGGCCCGTGCCCGGCGCGCTGCCCCAGGGCGCCGCCCAGCACGCGGCCCCCGCGCCCGTCGCCATGAACGGCTCGGTGGCGTCCGGGCTGACCGTGCCGGGCTCCGGCGCCTCCGCCTTCACCTCGCCGCTCGCCATGGAGGACGAGGAGCTGCGCGCGCACGAGCTCAAGTTCGGCTACTACGGCCAGGAGTACCCCCGCCAGCACCACGGTAGGTCCAACAGACTGTGTGCGAGGTGTTCCCATACTCACACCCAGGAAATCGTTTCCCTGAATTTCAATGAAAGGTGCGTGCCCGAATCGAGCAAATTGACCTTAAAACAACATAGGGAAAATTTCCCTTGATTTTTGACAAAAATAATTCTTGATTTGAAGAAAAATATTTTTGGAAATTTCTTTGGTGCAAGGTGAAAGTTCCTCATATTTTTTCAAGGAAACGATTTTCTGGGTGAACAGCCTCTGCACTTTTGTTTTAGTAAGACACACCGAAAACCCAAGTGTGTGAATGTTGCACAGTTGTACGTGTGTGAACGACATTCGTACACATGCAAACACAGGTGTGTGAATTTCAAAGGGAAAACTCACATCTTTTCTCCCTTTCGTGTCCAAATGGGCATTCATACACCTACAACTGTGCTACATTAACACGCGTGCGTTGCTAGCCTGTACTGCTACTGCATGCGACGCGCATGTAAGCGTGCGGGTGTGTCGCCCACCCCGTCACTCACCATAGCGCTCTAGGGAGCATCCGGAAAGTACGCCCGTCGTTGCCGCTGCGCAACTGACAACTGATAAGCATAGCCCACGAAAGCTCTCCTAGCGCCTGATGGGTAGGCAACATCGTGGCTGCAGTGCACGCGTGTACAGCGGGGCGGCCTACCCTGAGTTTCGCAGGCGCCGAGCTCCTGTAATCCTCCTAATGAATCTGAGTAAAACCGGACGTACTTTCTGGACGACCCCTCACGCCTCAAAGCGAGTAGGCAACCTGTCAGCACGCATGCATGCGGTACAGTCTAGCCAACTAACCGCAAATTCCCGAAGATGTCCATAGATTTTCTTTTCAATGAACAGTTTTTTAAAAAAATTGAAAATGTTTCAAAACATTTTTTTTTGTGATGTAGCCCGGCCGCCCATGGAGCCTGTCGCCCACAACCACACCTACCACTTGCCTCCCCCACCCGAGAGCAGTGGTGCCATCCAGCGACCTCCGCAGAGGGACAAGCACAGGTCCAAGGACTGTAAGTTTACAACATCCTCTCCTTTGTGCTTTCGTTTCTCTTTCTTTACCTTGCGGGTTTATTTTACGAGTGGGTCTTGTTCACGTGTGTTTCAGCCCGCAAGAGTGACGACGCTCACTTGTCGAGGGATGAAAAGCGCGCCCGCGCCCTCAACGTGCCCATGACCGTCGACGACATTATAAACCTCCCCATGGACGAGTTCAACGAAAGGCTTTCGAAGCATGACTTGAGCGAACCGCAGCTCTCTCTCATCAGAGACATTCGCCGCAGAGGCAAGAACAAGGTCAGTCAAAAATTTACCCAGGCTACTTTTTTTTGTAACATTTTGAAAATTTCAATTTTTCCTCATAAATTTTGTTTACCAACTTTTTAGGTTGCCGCTCAAAATTGCCGAAAACGCAAGTTGGATCAGATTGTAACGCTTGCTGATGAAGTGCAGCAAATGCGCAGCAGAAAGCAAAAGCTTCTTCGGGAGCATGACTACCTCACCAGGGAGACTGCACATTCAAAGGACAAGTTTAGTCAGCTCTACAGGCATGTCTTCTCGGTAAGTTTTTACTCAAACTTGTAAACCTCTCAGATTGATTGAGAGAGAGGTTGCTTTCTTTTGCGTGTGGCATCTTCTGACTTGTGCCCTCTTCTGTTGCAGTCGCTGCGTGATGCCGATGGCAACCCCTACTCCCCGTACGAGTACAGTCTGCAGCAAGGTCCGGACGGCAGCGTGATGGTGGTGCCGCTGACGTCGAGCCCCTCTGGCGCTGCCTCCGCCTCCACCATGGACGCGGTGCACCAGCAGATGTCGCGCTCTCTCGCCATGGCAGAGTCCGCGGCCTCCCTCCACTACAGCCGCGGGGCCATGCCTCAGCACCAGGCCGACCGGCAGAAGGACCAGCAGCACCAGCAGCAGC
>NW_026267264.1:564853-570688 GCF_000697945.3 Frankliniella occidentalis | reverse complement strand
CCACCCCCCTCATCATCCCCACACCCCTCATCATCCTCACTCGGATCCCCATCGCAAAGAGTAAACTGTAGGGTGTACAGTATGTGTACGTTTGTGAGAATGTGTGTGCATGTGTATGTGAATTAAAAACTTAAAGTGAGATTGGGAGTGTCTGCGATGCTGGTCTCTTCAATCATTTTCATTGGTGGTGATGTGTGAGGTGGATGCCTGGTATCTGCCAAATGCTTTGTCATTGCATTGTACTCTGCTGAGTGACTTACTCATAACTGCGTGTTAAATTCTGTATTTTGTTCAAGTTAAATTTCAATACTTTCCGCTTCAGCAAGAAGTGTTTTTTACTGAAATTTATTATGCCTCGTGTAAAGTAATATCAAAGTGGTATCCCTATTCAGTTATGAAGATTTTCAGTGCGGGGAATATACTTTCAGACTCTTTCTCTCTCAAGTTTACTTGTATTTGTGAGGGGTGTGGTATTGGTTCAGTTGTGCTCTTTTACATGATGTTGTGTTTAGGTGAAACAAACTTAAGTATGAGAAAAGAGCATCATTGTGTCATTGTGTAAAGCTGCAAGTTTTTATTCCTAGACCATGTTAGTGTGAAAATTGTTTAAATATTGTTGCATACCTTCCAGTATGCAGAAACAAACAATTTGCTATTGACTCCTCGGGAACCATATTTAATATTGACCCTTAGGTTTTTTTTGTTTTTGTTTTTTTTCGGTAGCCTAACAGCCCTCAAACAATGCCTTTCTTGGTATAATAAGAGTTCACTATTTTGTTTAACTGACCTGCAAACCTGTTGTTTTATCCACTTTACATATGTTTAATCATCAGTGAAAATGATAATATATTATATCTATATATATATATATCTATTATATATTTGTGTGTTGATGTGGTAGAGGCATTATTGTGATTTTTATGACCTGCTTTCCATGCATGTCAGAAACAGCTCAAAGTGAATGTGATGTGATGTTAATGTAAAGTTCTGTAACTCCCTATGCTTGTGCTTTTAAATGTATCTCTCCCCTGTTTTGTGGTAGATGGAAACATTGTTTCAATGTTTCATTTTAAAATTACTTTTGTAGATCTTCAAATCTTTTGATATGTTATAGTTTACAGGAAAACTGCATGGTTGTGGATTATTATTTTTCCGTGCCTATTGTTTGCTAAGAGAAATGCTTGTCATTTTTTATTGCAATGCTTTTCATTGACATTTTGACTTTAAGCTTATGTTTATTCAATTCAAAACTCAATCAGCAAAAAGCTGTCCCAATACTACTTGGCACATTTCAGCCTCAAAAATAAGAAAGTCTGCTGATAGTCATTGAAAAAGTCTCGCAATGGGTAAGCACTTTTAATGAACTTTCTGAGTTAGCCCATCTCTTCTCTTTTCCTCGGGACCTATATTTACATTGTAGTAGGTATAGTTGCAAATTTGAATGCTGACAGAATTTATCAAAGACACCCAATATTTCAGTGATAGAGCTATTTTGGACCACTTCCAAACACTGTGTGCATCTGAAAGAAAAAAAAAAAAGAATGAGCTTGTATTTTGTTGTCTAAGTGTTATTTTAAAGTTTATCTTATAATTGTTGCAGCACTCACTCAATGCAAGTGACATTGCATTTACATATTTGTAAATTTGATCTCAAAAGAAATGCTTAGTACAATGATGGATGTCTTTTTCACTTTTTCCCCCGTAATTTAGAGCGATTCTATTTGAGCTTCATAGTTGCTAGATGGGGAGCCTAACGCAGAAACTTAATATTTCTGGAGATTCAGACAAAGTGCTTTATTATATGAAACATTGTTTGAGCTCATTTTATTGCCTATTACCCAGTTGCTGCACAATGACAGCCTGTTCGAAGTTTTATTGAACTTGTTTTTCATTAGACTGTGGCTTCTTAATATAAGTAATGCTGTAAAGTTTCTTTCACAGAGCTGCTTATATAATTACTAAGAGATACATTTTTGTTACCTTACTGATACTAGTTAATATTTAGCTGTCCTGTCTGGGGCTGCTATTAGAATAGTTGAGTTTTGAACTCATTTGTATTCATATGTAAATATTGTTAATGAGAGAGAAATTCTACCAGCCTTTTATATATTTATGTGTTATGTAAGTTATTTTCTGAACTGGGAAAGCTATGTTACTCGTGTTTGCCAACAAAGGTTAACATTACAATTAACCCAAACAATAGGAGCCAAGTTAATTGTGTGTCAACATTTGTTCCTTGCAATTTGAACAAGCAGATTTTACTTGGCGTAACTTGTCCTCTAATGTACATAATCAGCATCAATTGTGAATAGATCATATTTTTAATACTGTCAGAATTAGTAAGTGGAATGGTAATTGTAAATATTGTACAGAAAGCGTGTATATGTATGACTTTCCACTGTTCAGGTTTTTTTTTTGTGTCTAAAATTGAATCTATATTAAACGAATCATTAACAGTTGTTACAACTTATTTACGAAAAGGTTGATTGTTATTTTTTTATGGTTTGGGTTGCAAGAATCTTTATTGTTTGTATTTCTTTTCACCCATTTCAATTGGATTAAAAATTTGGTTCATACCGCAGAATTGTGTAGGGTATAGAATTGTGTGTCCTGTAATGACAAGGTTGTTTCTAAAATTTTCTCCATGAAAATAAAACAAATCTCGCTTTAATTGTTATCGCCAGTCTTATAAATAAATCCAGAACAAAATTTCTCTTTGAACAGTTTGATGCAGTAGAATTTGTCAAGCTGCAACTGAAACATGAAACAGAAACTATTATATTCCAGCTAAAATCAAAAATCATTTCACCCTTACAGGAAAAGATGTTAACAGGGTAATATTGCAAACATTTGAAAAATAAATTGATAGTGTGAAATGACATAAATAAAAGAAATCTTTTTTTCTGCCTGCATTACATGATAGCAGATTCTGCTATCTTGGAAATGATTTTTAAAAACACACTAAGAGGGTTGTAACACAAGTACAGACAAAATAAAAAGCACAGACACAAAAACCGACACCTCTGCAGAAAAGATTTCAGACCGCTGCTGCCACCACCAACACACATTCTATGTTCTGACTATTAGACACAGTAATCCATAATCCATGCTACTCACTGGGTATGAAGGGTGTATCACAAGTTTGTAGTTTGTTCTTTTGAAGGGAAAATATCAAAGCCTTAAAAAATTAAAACTGTACAATTGCCTTAAAATCTAATATCACTCATGCAACAGCTGGCACATAAACATAAAAGAGAACCATTATAGTAGGACACAATTCCAAGCCCAGCAACACAAAATAACATCAAATTTGTTGTTTTGCACACATGTACACAATAACTGAGAATAACCCACTTACATAAGCACCTATCAGCAAGAAAAAACAAATTTTATATAGGGAGGCTGCTTACAAAACAATTAAGCTTCAATTTCTTATTAAGTACACAAAACCCTTTAACCAACCAAAGGTGGAGGAGACAAATAGGTGTGATTTCCAACGAAATGAGTGAGAGTTCCAGGAAAATGTGGATTTGGTGATTTGTACAAGCACATTGTGAGGGAAACACATATACATAAAATATTTGGAAATTTAACTTACAGAAAAATCACTGAGATTGACAAGCAAGTTCATAATACTAATTCTGGATCTTTAAGAAAGATAAAAATATTAGGATGTGGATGGGCCCTTAAAGAAAAATATAAGTACACATCTTTAGATATCACTCACCAACATATTTCACTTCGTCAAAAGCCTTTCTGGCCTTCTTTAACTCTTCATTCATTGTTAATAAGTCTTTAACACGTGCATACTTGCGTGAGTCTTTACGGACAAGGAAAACAATATCTTCAACCTGCACTCTTCCTGTTCGTCCAATTTCCATACCCTTGTGGGTCTGCAAAAATTTAGATTTGTTACCAAAATAAAAATTTAAGCAGTACAGAAAGGAAAAGGATCATTAACTGATTTTCACACCTACCATTTCAGTTATAAATTCAATTACTAAGTCCTCCAGAAGATCTACACTCTCAGTGTATGGATTCTGGTCATCTCCAAAGCCATACATCATGCACCGCAACTCCTTAGAAAACAGCCGTTTCCGCCCAGATGATGTTGAGCCTAGAGGAGCAACATATTCTTCCTCCTCTTCCTGTGGGAAAATACAACAATAGAGAACAAATTCAAGTAAAGCAAATGCAAGACAGTATGTAAACAACCCTCAATGGAAAGCTACAATGATTATTTGAACGGTTCAATTCATAAAGTTGAAAAAACAAATTGACACTGTCAGAAACTTAATGCAATTCAAAACTTTTCTATTTAAAAAGAATCACAAAGTAGTACCGCTTCGAGCTCCTCAGCTCCAGTCGGCGGCCCGGGAGGTCCAACAGTCTGTCCCACTGTCAGTCCAGTTCCAGTAGCAGCCGAAGCAGGAGCACCAGTTGTCGGCTCCGTGGACACTGGTGCCAGTGTTTCTCCTAAATTAGAAGCCTCCTGTTGTTCCACGGGGACAGCTACAGAGTCCGCGCCCAACGGAATTGTCTCCATTGCAACACTTGCAAGGTACGTAAACAACACAGCAGGAGGGAAACCTAACCTGTACTTGACAGCAGAAGCAGACAGTACGGCACGGCGACTCGGGGCAGGATGGGAGAACCTCTGCGCCCCCTTGAAAAACTCATAAAGAAGTTCTGCTGCACATCGGCGGAAACCGCGGAAACATTCAAAAAACATTTCCAGGGAATGCCATAAATGTTCACGAATTATGAAGGCATTTTGGAGCTTCTTTGATGGACCCATCAGGCTCTATCACTTATGATAAGACTCGTGTACGGGTCACTCCACTCAACCCTGCTCAAATGTTCACAATTTGTGAAAATTTATTTGTTTTGTTGAACCATCAAAAAGCATTGAGCGAACCCGGATGGCATTATTAGTAATTGGAAAATCTGAAATGATTGGTGATGGGCTTCTGGTTTTATTGGAAGGCCATGAGGAAAGTGAGGGAACTGAACTGAAGGAGTTGAACCCTTCACTCTCATTGCGTCGGTAGATCGTACTCACACTAAAAAAACTCGTCATGAAAATGACAATATATGGCTAATTACTTGTAGAATAACGTCATCGCCGATTTTTTCGTCATCTATTTGATGAATTTTCATGAAAACGACGATAAATCCGTGATGGTTGTAGAAAGGATTAGCAATGACATTCTCATTTTCATCACGATTTTTGTTTACAGTGTACGTGGAGGTCAGAGCATTTCGGGCCACCCAGGTCACCCGAGCCACCCTTAGCTGTAGAGGGTCACGCCGGTGCGAAGTTGTTGGTAAGTGAAGGCGTCCTGGACGCCGGAACCTGGAGCGAGCCAGAGACATTTCCAGGACTTGATGGGCTCCAGGGCTTCCGCAAGCACGACGGGGCCGCCGAGACGGGCGTCTAAAACGCCGTCCAGGAAGGAGATGACAAATGACTGTCGCGAGCGGAACGCCCGGCCCGCAGTGTTCCGCACCCCCGGCCCCGCGCGCAATCCGATCATTGCCCCGTTCCAGGAAGAGCCTGGCGGAGCCCGGCGCAGCCCGGGCAGCGAGAGGAGGCAGCGAGCGATCAGGGTTTCTGAGAAGCTCTCCGGGTGAGGAGGACCCTCGCCGGCAGAGGGAAGACCTGCCATGGGGTGCGGCGCCGAAGGGCGCGGCCCCGGCCCCGGCCCCGGCCCCGGCCACTGTAAAACCCTTTGACTCCAAAATGTAAAGGGGCAACGTTTTCGCGCTGATCCATCCCAAGCGCGAGATTCATATCGAAAAATCCGAAAAGCCCACATTATTCAATGTGGTCTA